>NW_015173133.1:108244-113037 GCF_001447785.1 Gekko japonicus
CTGGCTTGGGGGGGAGCGGCGGGCGGGAGGAGGCCGCGGCCTTCTCTCGCCGGCCGGGGACTGCCGGAGCCAGCCTACCTAATCCGAAGTGGCGGCCTCGTAGTCCTCCTCCTTGGAAATGGCGGCGAGAACTGAAGTTGGTTATTCGGGGTAGTGGTGGTATGGGCGGGACCCGGGTTTCTCCTTCTCATTGGTCCCCATCTCTCCCTTATAATAACTGACAGTTTTATCAGCCATACACTAACGGGGCGCATTTTAGAATTTTGGCACCCACTATTCAATTATTATAAGGGAGAGATGTTGTCAGTTGCTGGGGTCTGAACTTGCTGAAGCACCTCTGTCTCATCCCAGAGTCTGAGCTGCAGAACACAAAATGAGGTGGGCGGGCTGAATCCTGGCTCGGAAGGTTGTTGAGTGCTCTGTTCACTGCCCATTGGATGCTTTTGTTAAAGAGAAATTGACAAAGGAGGGAAATAACACTGCCCATGAGGTGTAAATTGCCACTGCACTTATCTTGGGCATGTTTGCATAAACACTTCACAGACTTTCCACCTTACACTTCATGACTTTCTGGCCTCACTATTTATTTCCTTTTATGCATCAGTTTTATTCAGGACTAGCCTGATACCCGTGCTTTGCTACAGTATTTAAGTTCCATAAATCCAGTTATAATACTGATGACGTGAAATTTGAAATGTGACATTTGTTGTAGGAATTCTAATGGAGAAGATTGTAGTGTAAAAATGAATTGAGACATACGTACTTTCCCCCCCTCTACTGAAGGACCTCTCTGTAGACTGCTAGGGCAGGCTCCCTCATGGCTTTAAGCACCCTGCAACTGCTGCTGCACCTGACAGACAACCACCTGTTAGTTGTAGGAGGTGGGGGAAGCCATCAGAGAGGCTGGGCCAGCAGCATCGCTAAGGTGATCCTGCTGGGGCAGTGTCCCTGATGGATTAAAGTACCCTGGTCCTGCTCCTACATCTGGTGTTGGGTGGATTATGTTTAAAGGCATCAGGGAAGCTGGGCCAGCAGCAGGGCTAAGGCAGTCTTGCTGAGCAAACCTCCCCAACAGTTGTAAGCATCCCACCTCCTCTCCTACACCTGACAGGCAGTTGCCTGTCCAGTGTAGAAGAGGAAGGGGGGAGAGTATTAGAAGACACTGTGGAGGTGGGGCTGGCAGGATCACTAAGGCATTACTGCTGGGGCAGGCTCCCTCATTGCTTTAAGCACCCTGCAACTGCTGCTGCACCGGAGAAACAACTGCCTGTCAGGTGTAGGAGTAGGGAGCATGTTTGAAGCCATAGGGAGGCTGGGCCAGCAGCTTTGCTTCACCTCACAGGCGATTGGCCACTCCTGATTTCCTCAACTGTCATGAGCTCTCTGTAGTCCCCTGTAACTGGCTTTTTTTAACCTCAGAACACTGAGTTCTGCAGCTGACTAATCAGAGAGTGGGGGGTGCAAGGAGGCAGCAGCCTGGCAGTCAATCAATGGGAAGAGCACATTTTACCCCTTTGACCCACTTAGGGGTCGAATTTCTAAAAATCCCTTTTTAGCAAGCACCTACGCCATGGTAGGAGCGCTCTCCCCGAATTTGGTGTCTCTTGGTCCAGCGGTTTGGCCTGGGCATTGATTTTACTGTGAGGGGACTTTTATATATATAGATAGATGGCGTTCAGCTAGTTTTAGTTCTGCCTATTGGCAGTTTTAAACTGTGGTATTAACTTGTGGTGTTGGTGTATTTTATTGTGCCTTTCATTGTAAGCTGCCTTGAGTTCCTGCAGTGTAGAAGGTGGATAATGTTTTAAATAAATGCATAAATCTCATGAAAAGCACTCATGAAAAGTGCCACAAGATCCCTTGTATGTTTTGTGCAAAAGGGATAAGCATGGAATTTATGCCTAGGAAAGTTCTGCCTCTGTAAATACAAACTGGGCTCTGGGTCAATGTTCCTTCGGCATACATACCTTGAATACGGTTGCCAGCTCCGTGTTGGGAAATTCCTGAGGATTTTGGAGGTGGAGCCTGAAGAGAGCAGTGTTTGGGGAGGGGAAGGACTTCAATGGGCCCTGAGCCCTGCCTGCAGGGAAAGGCGGCCTAACAAATCTAACATAATAAATAAATAAATAAATAAATAAATAATGCCGTAGAGCCACCTCCCAAAGCAGCCATTTTCTCCAGGGGGACTTATTTTGGTCACGTGGAGATCAGTTGTAATAGCAAGAGATCTCCAGCCACTCCCTGGAGGCTGGCAACCCTATCCACGAATGTTCTCACGAGCAAAATATTTGGGTTTGTCCTGAGTGGCTCAGTGGTAATAGCATCTGCTTGGTGTGCAGAAGGTCCAGGTTCAATCCTTGGGATCTCCAGTTAAAAACAACAACAAATGATCAGGGAGTAGGTGATGTGGAAGACCTCTCTCTGCCTGAGACCCTGGAGAGCTGCTGCCAGTCTCAGTAGACAATCCGGACCCTGATGGACTGGTGGTCTGACTCGGCAGAAGTCAGTTTGATGTCTTTATCATCTTACCTCTCCCCTCATAGCCTTTGAAAATGGGATTCAGGACTTGCAGTGGAATCCTTTGTGGATTTGTGCTTTTGTAAATCCATGGATTGGAGTACAGGTTTAGAAGGTCCTGTTCAGGACTGCACTGTGAGTCAGGATGTCAATTCTTTATTAAAACCGCAACTTATTGGCCTATAATAGTGGATGACAGAAAGTCCAGGAGATTGTAAAAACCCAGTTATATAGCAGTACCTGGAGAAACCATGCAATATCATTAAGTGTTTGTATTTATGGTCTGAATCTCTCTCCACGACTGCCATTTTCAGCCTACTTTAAAATGCGTTTTAAAAATAAAACAGCCTAACAGCCACGGTGGCAGCAACATTTGTGGCAAGGTAGGGACTTTCCTGAGTCACTGCTTGCTGTGAGCAGCGACTGGGGAAAGCTCCTTCCCTGCCACAAATTTTGTTAGTCTTTAAGGTGCTACTGGACTCTTGCTCTTTTCTTCTGTTGAGACAGACTAACTCGGGTACCCATTTTGACAAAAGTAATTCCCTGTGCTCGGTTGGTCGGCCCTAACTTCTGTGCTGCATTGTGCTGCTTTCTGAAATTAGCAATTTCAAATTTTGTGTTTTTCATTTTTCCTAAAAGGCATTTATATTTGAAAATTGGTGGGTGCACGGGGGGGGGGGGGGGGCCCCAGAAGGGATCCCCGTCTGGGGGGCAAAATAAGCTGGGGCCGGCCGATGGACTGTATTGCATTATACCCTACGGAGGTCCCTCTCTTCCACAGACCTCACCCTCCCCATGTTCCAACCCCAATATCTCCAGCAGTTTTCCAACCCAGAGTTGGCAGCCCTAATGTTATCAAATATTGAAATGGGTGGCTCATGCAAATCACCAAAAGCAGCAAGATTAGGTCACCCACAGACAAGATAGGAGTTTCTGCATATTCAGTAGAATCCCTAGGGATGCAGGGAAAGCAACATTCCAAAAAAGAAGTGTAGGGTTTTATACCCTGCGTTTCTCTACCTTAAGGAGCCTCAAAGCAGCTTACAATCGCCTTCTCCTCTCCCCTTAACAGGCACCTACTGAGGTCGGTGGGGCTGAGAGAGTTCTGAGGGAACAGTGACTGTCCCAGCCTCATGTGGGAGGAGTATGCTCCAGGAAGCATGGATGGCTGAGAGCAGTTGAGAATCTGCTGAAGTGTGTGTTGGGGGCTCAAGCTTGCTCTAGCTGGCTTCAAGGTTATCATAAACTTCACAATCAATCACAAAGACAGCGAATAAGTCACCTTTAGCCAGGTTCATTTAGCCCAGCACTGTCCCCTAATCCTGTTTTTAACTACCCCAAAGCCTTTACCTGGAGTGAATGAACCTGGGGAAGAAACTTTGGTTGCAAAGGAACTTTGGTTACTAACGGGAACCACCATATACAGTGGCAGCAAACTACTGAATACCAGTGCTAGGAGACAGCATCAGGGGAACGTCTTGGCCTGTTTGTTGGCCCTCCAGGAAAACTGTTGGTGTGCTATATGAAACAAGATGCTGGACTAGATATCAGATTTTGATCTGATATACAGAGTGAACTCCAGAATTGCAGAAAAAAAAGGTTTGCCGAGAGATGTAATTGTACAATTTGTAACAAGATCAATGACGGAGGACATCTTTAAGAAACAATTCACTGTACCTTTTGAAATGGAAGGAGATAAAATTATGGTGATGAGAGAACTCCCACGAGTAATATTGCAAGACAGAAAAAGGTACAAACCCTTGGTTGACAAATTGAAGACCTTGAATATTAGGTACAGATGGGAAATTCCACAAGGATTATCCTTTAATTACAAAAGTGGGAGGATCCAGATTAGGTCGGTGACAGACTTTTATAAATTTAAGGCGGACAATTTAGACGTCTTTGGAGAACTTTAAACTAAGACACGCAATGGATTACAAATTGTTATCATGGAATGTAAATGGACTAAACTCACCAAATAAGAGGCGAAGAATCAATCATTGGATACAAAAACAAAATTGTAACATGATATGCTTGCAAGAAACTCATATCAAAAATCAGGATGCTAAACTTCTAAAGAATGTTAAATTTGGATTAGAATTTTATGCTTCGGCCTTAAATAAGAAAAAAGGAGTTGTGACATATGTGAAAAAGGATTTGCAACCTAAAGAAATTTTTAAAGATTTGGAGGGAAGATATTTGGGTGTGGAGGTTATGATTCAGCAAAAAAAGACATTATTGATTAACCTATACGCACCCAACGGGGCAAAGGAAAA
>NW_015173133.1:115794-128048 GCF_001447785.1 Gekko japonicus
GCAAAAGATACTGAAATGCTCTTTTAAAAAAGCGCCTGAAATTCTGCTTTTGGGACTTAAAATGGAAGAAGTCAACACGACGAAAAAAACTTTACTCTGGTACTTAATAACAACAGCAAGAATGATTTATGCACAATTTTGGAAAAATGAAAAAGTACCAGAGATCGAAGACTGGATACAAAAAGTTCTGTTCATGGCTGAAATGGATAAAATTACAAAAAAACTGAGTAATAAGGAAGACGACATATTTTTAGAAGAATGGAGTGACTTTAAAAAATATCTGGAAAAGAACTGGGATGTAAAACAAAATTTAATATGTTTAGAACAATATTAGATTAATTGATGTTATCTGGAAATAGTAGTAATAAGAAAAATGATTTAACTGATGATGTATTACAATGTGGGTAGAAGGGTGGAAGCATTGCGGGAAGCCACAGGAGGAAGGGGAGGTAAGGGGAACGGGGTAAACAAAGGGAAAATGAAAATGAATATTGTTGGATGTTAAGTTCCTATTGAAAAAAAAAAAAAAGTTTGTTTACCCCCCCCCCCCCAAAAAAGATGCTGGACTAGATACACCATTAGTCTGGTCCAGCAGGGCTCTTTGTTCAAAGCATATGCTCCACTGTTAAATTAGTGGCACTCCTCTATATACATAAATGAATTTAAGACTAGTGTTCTAATAGTATGGGTACACCCAGGTATATGTAGAAGCACACGTACCCCATTTGGATCAGAAGTACAAGTTTCTCCTCAAGGTCAAACTCTGGGAAAACACAATTGTTCTGTCTTTGCCTGAGAAGACCACACAAAGCACTGGCTGGTTAGCCCTAGTGACAGTCATTCATGAAGCCATCTACCATACCCCCTCCTCAGAACAGTTTTCTAAATGTAAGAAAACTGACTTAAACATTAAATGCTGGGCAAACTTTTTATCAAACAAATATGTGCATTTCTTGATTTTTTTGAAAATAAAAAGATAGCCTGCCTGAAACACATGGGCAAAGGTAAAGAGGAAATCATTAGTGGGTTTGAATCAAGCATGTGTGTCATTGAAGGAGCAAAGTCACAAGGAAACAAAATTCACCACTTAACTGAAAAAATTACCTGACCTATCTGCAAAGAATGGAAATAAATGGACAGTTGTCATAATGGGGGGAAGTAAGCAGTGGGGTCCCATAGGGATCAGTATTGGGGCCAGTACTATTTAATTTGTTCAGAAATTTGTTCAACAAATTGGGTGAGTGGGCAACAATGTGACAGATGAAATTCAATGCTGGTAAGTGCAAAGTGAGGCACACTGGAACAAAAAAAATCACAACTTCGGATATAGGCTAATGTAGTATGAATTTGATGAGACTGGGGGGAGAGAAATATCTTGGGGTCATAGTAGTTAGCTCAGTGACAGTGTCAATGCAGTGTGCTGCAGCAATGAAAAAGACAAGCTCTGTCCTGGGGATTATTAGGAAAGGGGCTGAAAATAAAATGGCCAATATTGTTAGGGTTGCTAGGTCCCTCCTGGCAACCAGGGGAGGATGGGATGTGACTTACCTGGAGAAAGAGAAAGGCCCAGGCCTGGTCATTGGCATTGGACAGAAAGTGATGTCACCACACCAGTGACATCCAGGCGACACTCTGGTATTTAGGCAAAAACTCTATGGTAAAACCGGCTTCTACCATAGAGGTTTTGCCCAAATACCAGAGCGTCACCAGGACGTCACTGGCATGATGATGTTATTTCCTGTGTGATTCTGGCAGCCAGGCCCGGGCCTTTCTCTTTCTCAACGTAACCCCCCCCCCCCGCCGGCCACCTGATTGGCTGCTGGGCGGCAAGGCCTATTGGCAGGGGACCCAGCCTCCTGTGCCCTGTATCTAGAAATCTCTCCCCACACTGCTGCTGATTTCCTCCAGAGAATGCTGGCTGCTGCTCCAGACCTGGCAGCAGCAGACAAGCACATCGGCAGCTGCTTCAGCCAGGTTGCAGTGGACCCATCAGCAGCTGCAGAGGACACTGGCTGCTGTTCCAACCCAGCTGTGGAGGACACTGGCTGCTGTTCCAGGCCTTACGAGTATCAACTGGCCTGCTCCGCTGCTGAGGCCAGGCCCGGAGTAGCAGCCAGCGGCCATGGCAGCAGGAACTGCACCCAGAGCAGCAGCCAGCATCCTCCGTGGCTTGGTCAGAGCAGCAGCTGCCAGCATGCTCCTCTGCTGCTGGCAGGCCCAGAGCAGCAGCTAGTGTCATCTGCCAGAGCGGCTGGGTCAGAGCAACTGCCGATGGGGCTCCTGGGCTGTGCGCTGCCACTGCCTGACCCAGCAAGGCATCCCTGGCTGTGCTGACCACCTGAGATAAGTCCGTTCTCTATGCTTGTGCAAAGAAGGCTACTTTAGTTCGGAAGGGGGTTAAACCTCCCCATGTCTTTTTTATTTTCAGATTTTTCTGCAAACCTCAGGAGTGCCCCAAGTTTGAAGAAAGATCTGTTTAGCCTCAGTGTGGCCCCAATCAATGGATTTAAGTATCCACAGATGGGGGGGGGCACACACGGCTAATAGTATATAAATTGAACATAAAGTGGCAGGGAACAAGAAAGATTGGGTGCAACTACTGAAATTTTAGAAAGCCTTCTTGAGAGCTTTTTCTGCAAGAGGCTCACAGCAGTTTCTAACTTCTTATGTTAATTTGCTTTGGTCTGTGGTAGCAGTGAGCTCACACATGGTGAGACTTGAAAAGCCACTCTAACCACATTCGCTAAGTAAATGTTCCTTTCCAATGTGAGATACAAGAACAAACGCAAGCTGAATTTGAACTTTTTCAAGGCTTTAGAAGATACCACATGAATTTTCAAGACTTGGAAAAATATTTCTGTGGATTTTAATTTTCATAACTAGGATCCAAGGCATCATACTGAACACGTAAGTCTGGCTAATTATGACACGCTTGATAGAAATTAAAACTCATTTTGTTATATCATTATAATGACACTAGCTATTAGCTTGTGTTCTATGTAATGGATACAGTACTGTACACCAGAAAACAAAATAATCACATTTAACAACTGTTACTGTTGCTCTTTCTACAACTCTGAATATTTTTCTTTAAATACATCAAAAGAAGGTGGGGTTTCTAGATCCCAGAGATGCAAACATAGTACTTGCAGAGAACTGGAAAATTATGGTAAGAGTAGCAGTGCAATACTAACAACTGTTTCCTTGGAATAAGCCCCTTTGGCCAGAGCTGAGCAGGATTTTTAGTTGGCTTGCTTAGGATGGCACGGTAAACACAGTCTTTTGCATCTGCCTTTGCTGTAGGAAATGTTTACCGAATTGGCATCCTTACTAGGATATCTTGACAGGGTACCATGAGCTTCTTTGAGAAAAAGATCCAGGGACTTTCAGCCTAATTTTGGCCCTAGGTCAATTGTAGAAACAACTGATGCAATTAGAATTGTTAAACGTGTTGCTAACCTGCCCCTTTTAGGAGTTTTTAGTTATGATTTGGCTTTAGCCTTGTCTTCAACTGGAATTAAAAATGTTTCTGTTTGTACTTTACAATTTTGCATAACTAGACAAGGACCTTAAAAATAGAATAGGTTCCTCTTTCCCCCCTGCTCTTTATTGTTCACTAAATGTCATTTGTCAGGTGCGGAGAGAGATGTAACAGCTGAGATTCAAAGAAGCATATAGAGCTAGTTGTATGATTCTTTGGGTCCTGGCCACAGATTCCAATAATTTGCTGGGCATCATAGTTGTTTTGCTCTTCTCAGTGATTCTCAGTGATTTCTTTGTTAGCGGGACTCACTTCTGTCCAATATGCTAGCTATGCAAAATCACTGCGTGGTAGAATGGGAATTTGTACTTCTTCTCTGTATTCCATTTGTATTAGCCATAGCTAAATACAATCTGTGGCGTGCAGATTTTTTTTTGTTTTAACTTTCATTCTGAAGTCACTCTATTTCGCTTTTCTGGGCCCCCCCATCCTCCTGCATATAGGGCGTGAGGAAATTCTGTCTCGCTGTATCTGAGGAAGTGTCCTTGCACATGAAAGCTTATACCTTGAATAAAACTTCGTTGGTCTTAAAAGTGCCACTGGACTCAAACTCTTCCTCCCCCCAAGAAGCACTTTTCCACTGAGTATTTTACTTTGCACTTTGGTTTATTCTTTATTTTCTTTCAGTTCAATCTACATTTTGAACATACATTTGTACTTCGTATGTGCAGTATTTTTAAATCGGTAAACTAAACATCTAATATCTTCATGTATTGATATCTATTCAAGTTCTTATTTTTGTGATCCAAGTCAAGTTACAAAGCACTATTACTGCATAACAAAGTGTCCCATATGCATCAAAAGGTACACCCAGCCATTTAATATATGCAGATTGGTCTTGCTGGGTTGGTGTTAAAATGGTGCAACACAGGTAGGGATCTGCATTTTATACTGAGTAGTCCATATTTGTTACATAGAAGTAGAAGTCATTGTAGTACTGATATTTTGAGATGAGACCAATGTACTATCTACACAATTGGTAGGCTTGCCAACCTCCAGGTGGGGGCTGGAGCTCTGCGATTACAACTGATCTCGACTGCATAGATAACATTTCTTTATTTAAACATTTATTCCACTTCTGGAGAAAATGGCTACTTTGGAAGGTAGACTGCAAGTTGTTATTCCTACCAAGGTCCGTCCTCTTCCTAAAACCTACTCTCCTAGGGCTCTGCCCTCAAATCTCCAGGTATTTCTGAATCTGGAGTTGGCAACCCTAGTAATCAGACTGCACAACTGCCAACAATATTATTTTTGAAAAGTTAATGAGGGCTATAATTAGACTTTGATCAATTTCAAAGGCTGAATTTTGTCCTATTTTTCTATCAGTTTTCTTCCTTCCCTTGGAGACTCTCCGTCATCCATCCCAAACTGTAACTGCCATTGGGATTGTATTCTGTGATCAAAAGAAAGACACAACACCAAAATGAATCAGGTATGCTTTTGAATGACTGGATTGTGACTTACTTATCCACTGAGTATTTTTCTTTGCACTTTTATTCTTTGGTTTGTTCTATATTTCTTCCACTTCAGTCTGCATTATGAATTTACATTTGTACTTTGTATTGCAATACTTTTAGTAAACTAAAATCTAATCGCTCTATGTACTGGCACCTATTTTAAACACATTATCTGACATAATCTAAGACCCGTTGGTTTCAATAGGACTGGCTTTGTAATAATGCCAATCAATGTTCCCTCTAAGCTGTGGAGTCTTGTGAGCAAAAATTCTACTTTGTGAGCTACTGGCATTAAAGTTGTGAGTGACTGATTTGGTTACTGCATAAATTAGTTTGGTCTGGAGCCCTCCTTCCTGAGCTAAGACAACAATCTGTGAGCTGGAGGCTAAAAAACTGTGAGCTAGCTCACACTAACTCAGCTTAGAGGGAACCCTGATGCCAATCTAAGGGCTGCTCCACATGTACAGATTTCCTAGATAAACCTGCTGAAATGTGAAATATTAACTGACTCCATTATTCTTTCAGGAAGAACCAAACAGCACAGATTATACCTATTACCATGATTTCTATGATCGCATTATACCACCATGTGACAAGACTGAAGTCAGAAACTTTGCAAAGCTCTTCTTTCCTTTTGCATACTCGCTGATATGCATCTTGGGCCTTGTGGGCAATACATTTGTGGTGATGACATTTTCTTTATATAAGAGATCCAAATCCATGACTGACATGTGTCTCTGCAATATCGCCATTGTAGATATACTTTTTGTTATCACTCTCCCTTTCAGGGCAGTAGAGTATGCTCTGGATGACTGGATCTTTGGTGATTTCATGTGTAAGCTCACCAGAGGTATGTATCCAATTAATTTCAACTGTGCCATGCTACTCTTGGCCTGCATCAGCGTGGACCGATACATTGCCATTGTGCAGGCAACCAAGTCATTTAAGCTTCGGGCAAGGACTCTAGCATACAGTAAAGTGATCTGCTTGGCCATGTGGGGATCATCAGTTGTGATCTCCAGTTCTACTTTCATATTCAGTCAAAGTTACATCATTTCATTCAATGTAACCAAACGCATTTGTGAGCATAGATCCAATCCAGAGACCACAGTAATGTTCAAATTACTTATACTGTATCTCCAGCTTTTATTTGGATTTTTTATCCCTCTTCTGGTCATGAGTTTTTGCTATACCTTCATTGTTAAAACCTTAGTGAAGGCTCAGAATTCGAAAAGAAACAAAGCCATACGTGTTATAGTCTTAACTGTGATTGTTTTTCTGATATGTCAGCTTCCTTATAATGTGGTTCTTATTCTGAATGCACCATCGATGGCTACTCAGGAGAAAGACTGTCAAAGTGAAAAGAAAATGGTCTACGCAAAACATTTAACAGAAACTTTGGCCTTCTTGCATTGCTGTATGAACCCTGTGCTCTATGCATTTATCGGGGTGAAATTCAGAAATTACTTTCTGAAAATAATGAAAGGACTGTGCTGTGTGAGATACAAGAAGCACGGAGCCACTCCCACTCATAGTTCAAGAGGAAGTTCTGATGCTGGCCATTCTAGACAAACAAGTGAAATTTATGAATGATGTACTGGAGCTACTGTCTGTACAAATAAAGGAAAAGCTGTGGAATGAGGCTCTAAACAAGGCAGAAAACCTATTATGCTATGAAACAATATAAATAATCAGTAAATGCAAAATACAATGTGCAAAAAATTACTAAGTAGAGTAAGTGTAGAATACAAAAAGGTAAATAAATGTACAAATGTACAACGAAAATCCTGGGCATTAGCTTCCTTTCAAGTATCCTTCTTCACGGACATTTTTATACAAATGCTAAAAATATAGGCAGTAATACATGTTTACATGTAATGATGTGCCACTATGGGAACAAGCCTTCCATGGGAACCCTGGACTCACACATTCCCCCCTCTTCCTTCTGTGTTTACATTGATTTATCAAGTTATTTCCACCTTTGTTCAGTTATGTCCACACTAGCACTCTAGTTTGTGTTTTTCCTGCAAACCAGGATACCAAACTAGAAACAAAACACTGTTTGGAATCCCAGGTAACAGCAAAATATAGTTTCCATGAATGTGGAAGAAGTAGATGCCCATGTGCAAGAGCGAGTGTGTGAACCTTAAGATTCCTCAGGCTCATTGGCATAGCTAAGGTTGCCAACAGACCTAAAGAAAATACCCTGTCCCTTTAATATAGGTGTAAGGTGTGGCAATAGGACGTGGAAGGTTTTCATGGCCTCCAGGTGAATAACATCACCTGGCTAATAACATCCCATTAAGCCTCTATTAAATTCTGTAACGTGTAATGCAAAATAACTTCAGTAGACCCTCTCCCATTGATCACAACTGCATTTGGCTGAATAAAAGATGAAATGCAGAATTAAAAATGCTGAGCTTAACATTGCAACTCTGCAATTATAAGGAGCATTTTATAATTAAACATATTATGTTTTTTCTTCATGTGATTGTATTTTCTACAAACATTACATTTCTTTCACAGCTGGGGCAAGAAACTGAAAACTAAAGGCACAAGAAATAATGGGCAATTTATAATTACTTCAGGGTGAGGGGAAGGGGATTTGCATGCCATCAAAGTCGATCTCTGTGATTTTTGCTTCACATATTTATAAACTTTCACTGAGAACAGTGAGTATGTCTTAGAAAATGTTTTCCTTAAATTAAACCTGCATATGTGCTGCTTTTGCTGCTGAGATATAAACTCTCATGAACTGCCCACCTACCTTCTTTTTTTGTGAATTATATAGATTATATACATCAACAGATTATATATATCAAGATTATGATTCAAGATATATAGAACAGAAAAAGTAAATATTTTCCCCAAACATCCACTTCATTATAGTTTTAAAGACATTTTCTGTAGGATACAATGTTCCTTACTTCACACATTCTGAATTTCAGATTTCGTAACTAATCTATTTTTCAACTATATTTCCTCGTTATTGCATATTCTATGTTATATATTTCAACATTTCTAGATACTAGCTATATGTTTTAATATGCCAAAGCTTAAACTGATCACCTACTAGGGTTGCCAGGTCCCTGTGTCCAGGAGTCTTGCGTGCACACGTAGCGCATGCGTGCCGTGATGACATCTCCTGGAAGTGATGTAATTGCGCCGGGCAGGTCATTGAAGGATGCTATAGCGTTGAATGCTAGAGCGTCCCGACGACGTGCCCGGTGCAATGATGTCACCTCCAGGTGACATCATTGCTCCGGACACATTGGCCTGATTCAGGCACTTTGGGGGCGGAGTTCACCCCAGCGGCTGGATCCGGGCCAACAGGTTTGGGGACCCTAGAGTGGGCAACCCCACCACCTACATTCTTAACTGACAGACTTATTCTAGGTTTACAGTTTGTGCTATCTTTCAAGTGATAACTTTTGGATTATATGGAAATGGTTGCTACGTTGGGAACAATAAAAAACTGTATTAATTTGAGTTTCTGGGATTCTTTCTGTGTTTTCGGTACTCTTAGTACAGATTTATACTACATATTTTTCTACAACATATGGACCAAATTCATGTGATGCAACTCTATCACTGAAACAAAAGAAGTCTGGCCTTGTCCACTGACTGAATGAGGGATACTGAAGGAATCAGATATAAACCTCTTTGGAGGAAGGGCAAGATCTCTGGAATACGTAGTAAAAAAATAGGTCTAAGAATCAAACATTGTAGGCAGTAGCAAGTAAGCATCTGCAATCTCTGCAGGAATGTACTGAAACAAATGATAAAGAACAGCCATTGGGATCTCTGGGTTTCTTCTGAATGACCATGAGAATTCTAAAAGCCATTCTCTGTTGGTTGTTCTAATATGTGTGTGTGTGTGTGTGCACACACCTTTTTGGAAACGTCACCTTATTAATACTAAGAGGGGTAATGTAGTGATATTAGAACATAAATGCCTTGCTGGATTAGACCAAAAGGCTGTTCATCGTCATAGCTTCTGTGCAGGCACACATGGGTCTGCAGTTCTGCAGGCCTGCCATGGAGAGGAGCTAGTGAGTTATTTTAAGAAAGTTCCAGGTTCCCAGGAGTTCTTCCCCCCCCCCTCCACAGAGACTGCTGAACTTCCCATCCAAAGTCAGCTGACTGGCGGGTGGAGCACTCCTCCCTCAATTCTCTTTTTGCCACCTAGCAAAGAGGAGGTCTTCAGCGAGCTGAGACTTATTCTGTGAGATAAAATTTTAAAAAGAAAAGAAAAAAGGGAAGGAAGAGAGTGAAGGTGACCACCAGCCTTGCTTCCTCTTTTAACTTTCTCTATACTGTTGTTAATTTTTGGTGAGATTGAGGTAAACACCCTCACCATCACCCTCAGATTGTCATGTCTCTCTTCAAATAATGTTCAGACTGGGTGCGTTCAGATGGGCCACTTAGTCCGCTTTCGGCACACTTCAGTAACGGATTTTATATCCACGTTCACACACCCAACATCTGCGCACCATCCCCAGCCATCGCTTTCCGGCTCAAACCCCTTTAAAATGGAGTATTTTGTTACCAGGTCCCCAAGTGGTGTTTTCCTGATTCTCCAGTTCTAGCCACACTTTTCTGACATCTGATCGCTCCTGCGGTGTCGAGCCACTTCCGGTTTAAAGCCCCTCCCCGCTCGAAAGCTGCCCGAGGCTTCCACTTTTCACCCGCCATTTTTTTAATGGATTGGCGGTGTGCGCATACGCCACTCCGCCACCATGTTTAGAAAACCGACATTTAAATGGTCACTTGTTTTAGCATTTAGATGAATTCGGGATCTCACGGAGGCTGTTTTTTGGTCAAACATTTAAAGGGAAGTCTTTTGTTGGAGGGTTTGGATTGATTCACCCTGGTGGTTCTGCGCATGCAACATGATAGTTTCCCCCCTTCTATGGAGGGGCGCATATGCGCATGCGCAAACTGAGGAAAATTTTTAAAACCCCGCCGACACACGCTCCTGCGCATCAGTAGTGTAGACAGCATGGAGTGACGTGACTGCGCGGTGAGGCAGGATAAGGGAGATATTTTCCCAATCCAATTTATGTATAGATATTTTATCTAATATCGGGTTCCATACACTAAGTGGATTAAAAAACTTGCATTCATTTTGATGTACTGAGTCATAAATTGAAAATTTTTCTAACAAAAATGTGTCCCATAAGTTTTGTATCCACTGAGTTACTGTAGGAGGATTTTTGTTTTTCCAATTTTTGGCAATTATCGACTTTATGCAGATCAAATATAATCCGGTTAGAACTGGAGCAGTTTAACCCGCTCCCAGCACGCCGTCTGACCGCACCCACTGTGGGCTAAGATGGCCCAGAATGATCAGCACTCCTCTTGCCTGCTTTGTCTGTGAGAGGGGCACATTACCTCAACATGTACAGCATGTAAGCTTTTAATGCCCAGAGCTGGTGAAGGCAGGGCGAAGGCGGTATGGGAGAATGCTCTGAAGCTGGCTGCCCCTGAGGGGAGACTCTGTGGTAACACCTGGTCCCTCTGAGGACCCTCCTGCCCTAAGCCCAGTCTCTATAGCACCAGTGGCTCAGTCCACTTCTACCACTGTGATGCCGTCTTCTAGCGAGCCACCTGCTAAGAAGCTTAAAAAGATCGATTGCTGGTCTCAGCCTGTTTCCCTGACTTTGAGGGGCACCAAGGCGACTTGGCGCTGACATTCCCCGGCATCACCATCTCGCCAGCAAGCCAATGACAGAGAGCAAGATGCCTTACCTGCCCACAATCAATGTCGAGAGGCAGCTGCTGATCATGCCCCATGCCGATTCCATTGACCTCGGCTGCTGCCTGATCCGCCTCCCCAGTCAGCACCAAGTGGCTGTCAGTGTTGATTTCACATGCCCCATTGGCTCACACAAGATTTGCAGTGTCACAAGTGGATGATGTCTTCGTCCCGGTTTGTCCCTCCCAAGTGACCAGGAAACTGCTTACACAGCATCGTGGCTCGTCTGTTTCCAGTGCACCTTGCTTGTCTCACTGTGGCTGTGCTTTTATAAAGTTTTGTGATGGCTGTGGTGAAAGCCATGAGAACTATTATGCTCCATCAACTTTTTCTGCTTCTTGTACCCAAGTTGATGAACACCGTCGGCGTCAATGCACCTTTGATGCCAATACCCATCTTTTTGACTCCGATGGGGCTCCGATGTCAATCCTGTGCTGGATTCTAACACTCCTATCCTGCTGCCTCCAGATGTCACCCTTGGACAGTCTTCTGCGCTGTCTTCTGGGGATGATGTCAAGCTGTATTCCGAGCAGATTATATGAATGGCTAAGGCTTTGAACATTGACTACATGTCCATTGATGTGCAATCTGATGATTTTATTATGGATATTTTATTTAACCCCGATTCTGGTGCAGTAGCTTTACCATTTACAAAAGGGATACAAGATATAGCCTTTGGGGTTTGGAGTAAGCCAGCTTTGGCGGCTGCTTCCTCAAAGAAGCTTGAAAATCTGTACAAGCTAAAAGAAGATACTTGTCCTTACCTTTTTGAACATCCTAGGGCAAACTCTATGGTAGCAGCTGTCCTCCCGGTCAGAGGGTGTTTGGGTTCCCACTCCTCCCCCATGAATAAGGAGGAGGGGAGGAACTTAGATTTCATGGGTTGGAAAGTGTATGCTCCAGGGTCCGTGGGCCTTAGGATATCCTTATTTGCAGCAGTCATGGCTAGATACCAGGTAGTGCTATGGGGCAAATTGCACCGATTCTTGACTATTTACCATCTGACAAGCAGTCTTTGGTGACTGCCCTTGTACAGGAGGGCACCAAAATGGCAAAGCAACAGCTTAATGCTGCTAGACATACGGCTGATTGCCATAGTTGAGTGCTGGCTACTGGTGTTGTCTTGAAACGCCATTCCTGGTTACGATCTTCAGCCTTACCGTCTGAAACTAAGTTCCCTTGTGAAAGACCTCCCGTTTGAAGGCAAGGATCTCTTTAGCACCCAAATGGATGATATTCTGCACAATATGCACAAATATAGGATTACAGCTAAATCCTTGAGGATGATTCCAGGCGCTCCTAAACCATACAAACTCTGGTATTACAATAAAGAGTTCAATCAGTACCATTATTCCAGACCTTTTCATTATACTGATAATAGGTACCCTTCTTTGAATCAGCCATTTCTAGAAGTCTGCAAAGCGGTGACTTGGTTGACTCTGTTGACGTTCCTTCGTCATTATGCAGTGGATGTTGACTCCAGGAGTGATGCGGCTGT
>NW_015173133.1:128082-148085 GCF_001447785.1 Gekko japonicus
GATGAGCCCACACCCTCCTCCATGGTGAGTCATCTTGCTAATCTCCCATGTGAGACTGCACAGAAGCCACAATGATAAAAACAGGGTTGCACTTACCTGTAACTGCTGTTCATTGAGTAGTCTTCTGTGCTTCCCTCCATCCCCGCTGTGGGCTCTGTTTGTAAAATTCTTTGATGTTTGACGGTGGACAGAGAACTGAGGCAGGAAAGCTCCCCCCTGGTCAGCTGACTTTGGGCAGGAAGTTCAGCAGTCTCTCCAGGGGAGGGGGGCACTCCTGGGAGCCTGGAATTTTCTTAAAATAGCTTGCTAGCTCTTCTCCGTGGCAAGCCTGCAGAACTTCAGTCTCATGTGTGCCTGCACAGAAGACCACTTGATGAACAACAGTTACAGGCAGGGCTCTTTTTGTAGCAGGAACTCCTTTGCGACACACCCCTAATGTAGCTAGTCCTCCAAGAGTTTACAGTGCTCTTCCTACAGGGGCTACTGTAAGCTTTTGGAGGATTGGCTACATTAGGGGTGTGTCGCCTAATATGCAAAGGAGTTCCTGCTGCAAAAAGAGCCCTGGTTACAGGTAAGTGCAACCCTGTTTTTTATATAGTGTAGTGTTTCAATACACACCTGGGCATGTAAACTAGTCCTTTGATACAATGACTGTGGCATAGAGATACAGAAGTTGAGAGATGTGATATTATCAGTGATACAACAGCTTCAGAGTGGTTCTCCCAATGTTGACAACAAAGTTACTAATGAAATCATGAACTCAATAGATGAAAAATATCCAGAAGCTCAGATAGAGAATATGTCTAAGATAAATTGGGAGGTTTCTGCACTAGGTTTTACCCCACGCTCACAGCCATTATGCATCGCGACATTTTTTGCAGTCTGCATTGCCTCCCTATTTCAAGTCGCCATATATTGTTACCTCTGCATTGCCTTCAGTTTTCACTCTTCATTTTCCCTGCTGTTATTTTAAAATACTACATTGTTCAGCTCCCCCCTGCTGTTTCTGCGAGGTATCTGAATGCTGTTTTTTTTTGGCAAACTTTAACCCCCTGCTCCATGCTGGAGTAACACAATGTAGAATCGATCCTTCCGGAGTATTCATCCCTGCCTCTCTTCTGGCCCCCTTGGAGGCTACACCTCCACCCACCCCTTTGTTGTGCTTGCAACTGAAGGGAAAGTATTGTGTGGGAACATCGTGGGCTTTGAGCTGGGCTTTTTTCTCAAGCAATTCCCCAAAGACTTTTATATTCGCAAGCACCAGGACAAAAGTAAAAAGGTTCTCTGCATTCTGTAAAATGGCCAAAGCTCTGAGCTCGCCTCTGCTGTTGGAACTGGTGCAGGGCAATCAGCAGCGTGTTTTGGCTTAAGTTTGTCTTTCTTTTTTGATTCACTTCGGTGGGGAAAGCAGTTTTATTTATGGAACTGAATAAGGAGGATTTAAATGGAAGGCACGAGGAGCAAGGGATGGAACTGGGATGGACAAATGAACAAAATAAAGTGGGGTGATCGTCAGCATGGAATGAAATTGACACCAGGATGGGAAAAGTTTCTCTATGTAATGCTTCAGTGGACAAAAATAGCTCGTGAGATGGCTTCTCCTAAAATAACAAATTTAAAACAAAAAACAAGGGAATCGCCACAATCTGTGCAGAGCAGTCAGCGGCACTGGAACTGTGTGTGGGGGTGGGAAAATGGGGGAGGGCATCAAATCCTTCCCACTACCCAAGGCTCCTTGGCTGAGATCCAGAGCTCACCATGGCCAGGGAGACCCACTTTGGCCGAAACAGCAGGGGAGGATTCCCTGCCACTACAAACGGCTTCCTGTGGCTTTTTGGGAAGGGGACCAAAAAAGTAGCCCAGTGGTGGTAAGCTCAATGGGGTTGGGAGAGAAGGGAGGTGAGGAATGAAAAGGGAGCGTTTGGTGTGCCCCATCCCTTGTGCCAGCACTTGACCAAGTCACTGGCAATTGGACGGACCATCTGATGAAAGGGAAGGATTACACCCTGCTATGGAATTTTGTCATGTGATGACTGGGCTGCACCCAGTATCAAGGGTGGAGGGTGTGTGTGTTGCAGGTGCTTAACCAGGGTTCCCTCTAAGCTGAGTTAGTGTGAGCTAGCTGACAGTTTTTTAGCCTCTGGCTCACACATTTTTGTTTCAGCTCAGGAAGGATGGCTCCAGAGCAAACTAATTTATGTAGTGGCCAAATCACTTGCTCACTTTAATGCCGGTAGCTCACAAAGTAGAATTTTTGCTCACAAGACTCCAAGGCTTAGAGGGAACTCTGCTTACAACAGCACTCTCATCTGCAGGGCTTTACTTTCCCCCATAGGAACAAAGGGCAATCTGTACTTAGACCTGACCTATGTAAGATGTTTTTGGATAATCTGTTAGGGTTATCTTGGGGAACTTATTTCCCCAAGTGCTACATGGCACAATTCAGCTCAGAATCGCAACACAGGGGGAGAAAGGGCTTCACCCTCCCATTTTCCCAACTAAAATTGGCTAGGGCAGAGGGCCTTGCTATGGGGCTGCATGTGCAGTAATTGTGCAAAAGCACTCACCTAGTTTGGTCCTTAGATCAGACAAAATGATGGATGAAACTGGGATGGGATCTATGTTTGTTTGTTTCCACAGTGATCCCAGTAATTGACAACCCAGCCTGATTCTACATGTATAGCCCTGGTTTAGATTCTTTCAAAAATAATATTAGGGAGTGACGGAGACACTGGCAAAGTGGACAGAACATTTGGGAGTGATTTTTATAGTTTCTATATAACACTAATTATTGTTGCTCTTGCTGTTCACAAACACGATCACCAGACCAGATCTGGCCCCTGTGCTTTCCCACGAACAGGGAGGAATTCTGCCATCAGTTATTTACTCAAAAAGTACACTGCAATTGTGATTAGACCTAATACCACCAGTGTGGTGTAGTAGTTAGAGTGGTTAGAGTCAGATACTGGTAAAGAGGAGACCCAGATTCAAATCCCCACCATGCCATGGAAGCTTGCTGAATGACCCTGGGCCAGATACACACTCTTAGCTTAACCTCCTTCATAGAGTTGTTGTGAAGATAAAATGGAAGAGAGGAGAATGATGTAAGCTGCTTTGGGTCCCCATTGGAGAGAAAGCCAGGGTATAAATAACTGAATAAATGATCCATCACACACACACTGCAACAGACTGGCCATTTATTTTACCAGGTAAAATCCAGGACAACAGTTGCACTGAAAGAGCTGCCTGTCCCATAGGACCTCTGCTACCCCAGTGGAGCAGGCAGGAAAATGAAGCATGATCCATTGTGCTGATCCAGGTGTGAGTGTGAACGGATAGGAGCAAAGAGACATTTGGCTATCCTGTGCTGATCCAGGTACGCATAGCTATGAAGAAGTTCACATACTGCAATAAGAACATAAGAGATGCCAATGTTGGATCAGGTCAAAGGCCCATCCAGTCCAACACTCTGTGTCATACAGTGGCCAAAAATACCAGGTGCCATCAGGAGGTCCACCAGTGGGGCCAGGACATTAGAAGCCCTCCCACTGTTGACCCCCCCCCCAAGCACCAAGAAGACAGAGCATCACTTGCCCCAGAGCCCGTATCTATACCTTGTGGCTAATATCCACTGACTGACCTCTGCTCCATATGCTTATCTAATTCCCTTTTGAAGCCGTCCATGCTTGTAGCCGCCACCACTTCCTGTGGCAGTGAATTCCAAGTGTTAATCACTCTTTGGGTGAAGAAGTACTTCCTTTTATCCGTTCTAACCCGACCGCTCTGCAGTTTCATGAAGTGCCCACGAGTTCTTGTATTGTGAGAAAGGGAGAAAAGTACCTCTTTCTCTACCTGCTCTTTCCCATGCATAATCTTATAAACCTCGATCATGTCACCCCCTCAGTCATCGTTTCTCCAAGCTAAAGAGCCCTAAGCGCTTTAACCTTTCCTCATAGGGAAAGTGTTCCAACCCTTTTATCATTCGAGTTGCCCTTTTCTGCACTTTTTCCAAAGCTATAATATCCTTTTTAAGGTGTGGTGACCAGAACTGCACACAGTATTCCAAATGAGGTCTCACCATTGATTTATATAGGGGCATTATGATATTGGCTGATCTGTTTTCAATACCCTTCCTAATAATCCCCAGCATAGCATTGGCCTTCTTTATTGCAGTCACACACTGTCTCGACATTTTCAGTGAGTTATCCACTACAACTCCAAGATCTCTCTCTTGATCAGTCTCTGCCAGTTCAGACCCCATCAATGTGTATTTATATTTAGGATTTTTGGCTCCAATGTGCATCACCTTGCACTTGGCCACATTGAACCCCATTTGCCATGTTGACGCCCACTCGCCCATCCTTGACAGATCCCCTTGGAGTGCCTCACAATCCTCACTGGTTTTCACCACCCTGAACAACTTTGTATCATCCGCAAATTTAGCCACTTCACTGCTTACTCCCATCTCCAAATCATTAATGAACAAGTTAAAAAGCAGTGGACCAAGTACTGATCCCTGCGGTACCCCACTGCTTACCACCCTCCACTGAGAAAATTGCCCACCTACACTCACTCTCTGTTTTCTATGAACTAGCCAGTTTTTGATCCATAAAAGGACTTGTCCTTCTATCCCATGATTTTTGAGCTTACTTAGGAGCCTTTGATGAGGAACTTTATCAAAAGCTTTCTGGAAGTCAAGGTAAATAATATCTATTGGATCCCCCTTGTCCACATGTTTGTTCACCCCCTCAAAGAACACTAACAGGTTAGTGAGACAAGATCTTCCCTTACAGAAACCGTGCTGAGTCTGCCTCAATAGGTTTTGTTCATCTATGTGCCTACTAATTCTTTCCTTAATAATGGTTTCCACCAATTTACCCGGTATCGACGTCAGACTGACTGGCCTGTAATTTCCCGGATCTCCTCTGGAACCCTTTTTAAAGATGGGAGTGACATTAGCTACCTTCCAATCCTCAGGAATGGAGGCAGATTTTAAGGAAAGATTACATATCTTTGTCAGGAGATCTACAAGTTCACATTTGAGTTCTTTCAGAACTCTCGGATGTATGCCATCTGGGCCTGGTGATTTTTCAGTTTTTAAGTTGTCTATCAGTTTTAGGACCTCCTCTCTCATCACCTCAATCTGACTCAGGTCTTCCAACACCCCTCCTGAAATCAGTGGTTCTGGAGTGGGCAAGCACTTCTCATCTTCCACAGTGAAGACGGAGGCAAAAAATGCATTTAGCTTCTCAGCCATTTCCCTATCATCCTTCAATACTCCTTTTACCCCTTGGTCGTCCAAGGGCCCCACTGCCTCCCTGGCTGGTTTCCTGTTTCTAATGTATTTGAAGAAAGTTTTATTGTTGGTTTTTACGTTTTTTGCTATATGCTCCTCATATTCCCTTTTTGCCTGCCTGACCTCAGACTTGCATTTTATTTGCCATAGCCTGTGTTCCGTTTTATCAGCCTCACTGTGACTAGCTTTCCACTGCTTAAAGGAATTCTTTTTACTTTTTACAGCCTCCATTACTCTGTTTGTTAACCATGCAGGCTTTTTCCTATACCTGTTTGTGCCTTTCCTAACCTGCGGAATATATATTTTTTGAGCTTCTAGGATCGTAGTTTTAAATAGATCCCAAGCTTCCCCAATTGTTTTGACCCTTTCTACTTTTCCTTTCAGTTTCCTCCCCACGTGTCCCCTCATATCAGAGAAATTACCCCTTTTAAAGTTAAAAATGGTTGTGTGAGTCTTTTTGGCCAATTCTCTATTTGTACAAATGATGAACTCAACAACATTATGATCACTGTTTCCAAGCGGTGCAATCACTTTTACATCTCTCACCAGGTCTTGAGTGTTACTTAGGACCAAATCAAGGATCGCCTCTCCCCTGGTAGGTTCCGTGACCATCTGCTCCATAGCACAGTCATTTAGAGTGTCTAGAAACTCAATCTCTTTTTCCCGACTAGAACACATATTGACCCAATCAATGTGTGGGTAGTTAAAATCACCTATTATTACACAGTGTTTTTGTCTAGTTGCTATCTTTAAGGCATTCATCATTTTATAATCCTCCTCTATCTTTTGATCTGGTGGGCGATAACAAACTCCCAGTGTTAAGTTTCCTTTTGGCCCCCCTATTTCAACCCATAGAACTTCCAGAAGCGAATCCAATTCACTTAGCCTCTCAATCTTTCTAGACTTTATACCCTCTCTGACATACAGAGCTACCCCACCTCCAACCCTTCCCCCCCTATCCTTCCGATATAATATATAACCGGGAATCACTGTGTCCCACTGATTTTCCTCATCCCACCAAGTTTCAGAAATACCCACAATGTCTATTTTTCCCTCCGACACCAAGCACTCCAACTCCCCGATTTTACCTCGGACACTTCTAGCATTTGTATAGAAACAGCTGTAATTTCCCTTACAAGTTAAGCCTGCATCCTTCCTCTTGCTATCTCGAGTCGTTGTCCGGCAGTCCATGTCACCAGCCATGGCCTCTGTGGACAATTTCAATCCACCTCCCTGTAGAAAAGCAACCGGTACCCCCTCACCTCTCTCAGATGAGCCAACCCGAACCAGAGACTTTTCATCTCCTGTCGGCTTTCCCCCAATATTCAGTTTAAAAGCTGCTCTGCCACCTTTTTGATTTTAAGTGCCAGCAGCCTGGTTCCTTCTCGGGACAAGTGGAGACCGTCTCGCCTGTACAGCTCCCTCTTGTTCCAAAAAGTATCCCAGTGCCTAACAAACCTGAACCCTTCCCCCCTACACCATCGTCTCATCCACGCATTGAGACTCCTGATCTCTGCCTGTCTCTCCGGCCCTGCGCGTGGAACAGGTAACACTTCTGAGAAGGCTACCTTGGAGGTCCTGGACCTAAGTTTCCTGCCCAGCAGCCTAAATTTCTCCTCCAGGACCTCACGACTGCATTTCCCCACATCGTTGGTGCCGACATGCACCACGACCACTGGCTCCTCCCCAGCACTATCTACCAGCCTATCTAAAACACGCGTAATGTCCGCTACCTTCGCACCAGGCAGGCAAGTCACCATACGGTCAGTACGCGGGTTCGCCACCCAGCTGTCTACCTGCCTAAGGATCGAATCACCCACTACCAAGAGCCCCCCTCCCACCCTGCTCAGGGATGGTTCCTTGGTGCAAAAGGAGAGCCGCTCACCAGCTGGGGAAGAGGTCCCTTCTGAGGGCACATTCCCCTTATCCTCAGCATGGTGCCCTGTTTCCCCTAGACCCTCATGCTCCCTGACAGCAGCGGGGCTGCCAGATCCAGAGTGGGACGAAGCTAACAAGTCCCCGAGAGTCTTTTCTGTGTGCCTAGCTGACTGTCTCTGCTTCTCCAGGTCAGCCACCTTGGCCTCAAGGGAGCACACACGTTCCCTGAGAACCAGGAGCTCCTTGCACCGAGGACACACCCAAGACTTCTGCCCAGTGGGCAGATAGTCATACATGTGACACTCCGTGCAAAACACTGGATAGCCCCCAACCCCCTGCTGGCATTCTGGCTTCATAATTCTTTTAAAATAAATAAATATAATCCCCCTTTTAAACCCTTGGTATTTATGTGGGTTTTGTTATCAAGTCAAATTATTTTACGGGAAAGACAAAGAGCCTAGGGCCTTGTCTTTCTGGCTCTTTTTGGGCTTCTTACAGCGCCCCTAGTCTAAGAGTCCCTAGGCTAAGAGCCACAGGCAAAGAGCCCTTTAGCTCACCCTTCGGCTCGTGCCAGAGGCTCGTGCCTCTGCCAAGGTGCTTCCTTAAATAGAGGCCTCCCCCAGCAGAGGTCAGGCAGCAGCTATTCAAATTCAAATTCACCCAGGCACTCAATCACAGGCAAAACAATGCCCCTTCCACTTCCTCTCAATTACAGGCAATCCCAGTCAAACAATGCCCGTTCCTCTCCCACACTCAATCAGCCAGGACTCTGCAAGAACTCTAAGTGCTTCCACACACTGCTAAACACAGTTTTCCCACAAAATATCCTTAGCTGAATTCTCTCAGCTGAAAGCAAGTAAAAGAAACCCACTCACCTCTCTCACAGCTCTCTCTCCTGCTCCTGCTCAGAGCTCAGCTGGTCTCCTCTGCCTCTGGCAAGGTGCTTCCTTAAATAGAGGCCTCCCCCAGCAGAGGTCAGGCAGCAGCTATTCAAATTCAAATTCACCCAGGCACTCAATCACAGGCAAAACAATGCCCCTTCCACTTCCTCTCAATTACAGGCAATCCCAGTCAAACAATGCCCGTTCCTCTCCCACACTCAATCAGCCAGGACTCTGCAAGAACTCTAAGTGCTTCCACACACTGCTAAACACAATCAATGATCAACTTTGCACCACCAGCCCAAGTGAAGGCCCGGCAAAAATGGGAAAGGAGATGAAGAAGAGAAGAGATTGGATTTATACCCCGCCCTTCACTACCCAAAGGAGGCTCAGACACAATAGACATCCTGTGAGGTAGGTGGGGCTGAGAGCTCTGACAGAAACTGCTCTTTTTCAAGAACAGCTGTGTCAGAACTATGGCTCGCCCAAGGTCATGCCAGCAGCTGCAAGTGGAGGAGTGGGCAGGGCCGGCTCACCCGCTAGGCGAACCAGGCATTCGCCTAGAGTGCGGGCCGGCCCCTACGTCGCCCTCCTGCAGGGTGCTGGCGCCGAACTGTGTCTCCTCCCCTCTGTGCCCTCCACACCACCGCTGCTGGGACCGCCACTGGTGGCTCTCCTGCAGGGCACTGGCGGCGGCGGCCCGGGGAGCTGTGCTCTCCTTCCCGGTGCCGTCTCGCTGCTTGGCCCCCCGGCTCTGGCTGACGTTGTCTCGCCCCACCGCCCTGCACCTGGGATGTCCTTCCTGCGGGCCACAGATGGCGCTGAACTGTGCCTCCTCCCCTCCCTGCTGGGATCGCCACCGGTGGCTGTCCTGCAGGGCACTGGCAGCGGTGGCAGAGGAGGAGGGCTGGGAAGCTGCGCTCCCCCTCCGGGCGCTGTCTCGCCGCTTGGCCCCCCGGCTCCGGCCGACGTCGGCTCGGGCTCACCCCACCGCCCCACACCCAGGATGTCGTTCCCGTGGGCTGCAGCTGGCGCCGAACTGTGCCTCCCTACTTCCGTGCCCTCCCCACCACCACCACCGGGACTGCCACCAGTGGCTTTTCTGCAGGGCACTGGCGGCAGCGGCGGAGGGCTGGGGAGCTGCGCTCTCCCTCCGGACACCGTCTTGCCGCTCAGCCGCCCGGCTCCGGCCTATGTCGGCGCGGGCTTGCCCCGTCGGTGGCGACTCCTCCTCGCCCTACCGCCCAGATGTCCTCAGCGGCTGGAGCGGCTGCGGCGGGGCCTGGGGAGGGATTCCACAGGTGGTTTTCCGAGCTGGGCGTCGGTGGGCCAAACAGCCCCCAGACGGACGGGGCTCTTAAAACTCTTCGACACCCCCCCCCCAGGTCTCTGGGCGACGCTCGCCTGCAGGGGCAATGGCGGTGCCCTCCCCTCCCCCCTGGTCTCCAGGCCCCACCAGGAGGTTGGCATCGCCTGGGGGGCGCAGGCGCCACAAGCTGGCCTCGCCTAGGGCTCAGTAACACCTCAGGCCGGCCCTGGGAGTGGGGAATCAAACCCGGTTCTCTCAGATTAGAGTTCGCGCACTTAACCAATACACCAAACTGGGCCTGGTGGAACCCAGCTTCACTCTGCCAGGAAGGACATGGTAATGCCCAGGTTCACCCTGGGCTGATCTGGGTGTGGTGCAGCCAGGGAGGAGATGCACACACACACACCTGCTCAGCTTTACTCTGCCTGGCTGGGCAAAATGTGGTTGGCAAAAAAGAGCACAGCAGCTCCCACTTTGGTTTTGCTGGGCTGGTAAAGAGGAGCCCAGGCATGGTGGTACCCGGATTCATCCAATGACAGCTTGGGAGCACTGTGTCTAGTGAGGAGAGCAGAGACTCTGCACCCTCTCATTTGAGTGTGGTGCAGCCAAAGGCAGCGCACACAGCTGTGGCCCACCAGCATGGGCACATTATGGTCAGAAAGTAAAATCACCAAAGTGCTCAGACCTCCCTGTGATGATTCAGGTAAATCGCAGCCAGAGAGGAGAAGAAACAGACTGTAATGGGCCATCTTTGCCCCCCTAGTATGGATAGCTGGGGAGGAAGTGCATGGTAGCACCTGACTTTGCCCAGCCAGCCTGGGCACAGAGTGGCTGATGAGGAGCATGGTGGTGCCCCAGTTTTCCCTATACTTGCCCAGATACCATGTGGCTGGTGAGGGGTGCACAAGTACACAAGTGCCAAGTTTGGGTTTTGACCTGAGTACACCTGGTGAGCTGCGGTGGCTCAAGTGGTTAAGACGCTGAACTGCAGGCTGTGGAAGGTCAGTAGTTCAAGACCCGAGTGTGCCGCATGACAGAGTGAGCTCCAGTCTCTAGTTCCAGCTCCTGCCAACCTAGCAGTTCGAAAGCAAGAAACTGCAAGTAGATAAATTGGTACCACTTCGGTGGGAAGGTAACAGCATTCCGTGCACCTTGGTGTTTAGTCATGCTGGCCACATGACCACGGAAACGTCTTCAGACAGCGCTGGCTCTTCGGCTTTGAAACGGAGATGAGCACCGCAACCCTAGAGTTGGACTCGACTGGCTTTCGAGCAAGGGAACCTTTACCTTTTTACACCTGGTGAAGACTTTGCACGTAGCTTTACCCTAAGTCAGCTCAGGCACAGTCCAGCTGAGGTGGCCAATGGGCAACAGCGCCATTTCACCTTGCCAGCCTGGGCACTGCCCCTCCTCATTCGCTGCTCCAGGCCGGCGGCCCCAGTTGGGCACTGATGTCTTTTATGCACCTTCCCTTTGGGGACGGGCTCTGGCACAGGCCACCGTTCAGTCCGTTGGGATTTCACCCAGTATGCCAATCCACCCCTGCCTTAGCTGGCTCAAGTGGTTAAGACGCTGAACTGCAGGCTGTGGAAGGTCAGTAGTTCAGCAGTTCGAGACCCGGGTGCCGCAAGACAGGGTGAGCTCCTGTCTCTAGTTCCAGCTCCTGCCAACCTAGCAGTTCGAAAGCAAGAAATTGCAAGTAGATAAATAGGTACCACTTCGGTGGGAAGGTAACAGCGTTCAGTGCGCCTTGGTGTTTAGTCATGCCGGCCACATGACCACGGAAACGTCTTCGGACAGCGCTGGCTCTTCGGCTTTGAAACGGAGATGAGCACCGCAACCCTAGAGTCTGACTCGACTGGCTTTCGAGCAAGGGAACCTTTACCTTTACCTTTAAGTCTCCAAAACTGCCGCTGATCGATCACATGTTGCTAAGCGTTTCCATGTGTGTGTTTGTGTGTTTGCTGCCAGAAAAATTCTACGGTTGGATTCTGGAAGCGGCCTCCGTTCTTTGCCTTCGCTATGAAAGGAGCCGTTATTTGTCAGAGGATTCTGATTTTTGGCCGATGCTTGGCGGAGGACCCTGATTCTTTATAACCACAGCTGCTTATACCAGGCCTCCCGCCAGCCCACCCCTTCACCGTAGGGGCACCTGAGTCGCCTCCACACGCGCTCATCACTGCTTTGTCCCGCCAAGAGGAGGGTTGTTCGAGACACAGAGCGAGCGACCTTATTAGTCTGTGGAACGAGCAGGAGTTCTTCTCCAGCGCCTGAAACGCATTCAAAGGACGGGCAGCAGGCAGTACGTCAGGCAGACCTGGACGGGGCTTTGCGCGAGGGGGGCGGCTCCTTCACCCGCGCCGAAGTTCAAATGAAGGAAGGCGAAGAGGGAGCGGTTGGTAGGGGTCTTCCGGGGGGGGGGGGTGGGGGGCTGTCGCGATCCCTTTGAGAAAGCTTCACTTTGAGATTCAGTTTTCGGTCGGCTCCTAAGCCGTTAGAAGAACACAGCAGAGAGCTCGTCTTCTTTTGGTCATTGCTGTTTCTTGTTGGCAACCTGCTTGGGGAGTTTATTTGTGGAAAGTACCTTCTGGAGCGAAGATGAGGCCGCAGATATAATTTACTTGTTGGTTATCTTTGTGTTCGGAGCCAGTGTTCCCTCTAAGCTGAGTTAGTGTGAGCTAGCTCACAGTGTTTTAGCCTCCGGCTCACACATTTTTGTCTCAGCTCAGGAAGGAGCAAACTAATTTATGCAGCAGCCAAATTGCTTGCTCACAACTTTAATGCTAGTAGCTCACAAAGTAGAATTTTTGCTCACAAGACTCTACAGCTTAGAGGGAGCATTGGCTTCTGACTCTTTTCTTAGGAGGACATGCACCGGGGTGTGTGTCTTCTTACTGTCACACGGACCTGGTGAGAATGGCATCCGAGTGAGCCTCATGGCTTAGCGGGGATTTGAACTAGAGTCCTACACATTCAGACTCAGAGCTCTTGTTTCTGACTTGAACTGGGCTCTGCTTTAGAATAGAATAGAAGTTTTACACCTAGGTACTGAGTACGGTTTTCTGCTTGTGAACCCAGTTGTTAATAACTGCAGTTGCCTTAAGGTATTTTCATAGAAACGAACAGCTTTCTTGGCTAATGCCTTTTTTGATACTGCATGCATAGCTGAATAATTACTGTATTATTTTTAAACAGTTTAACCTTATCACCATGTTCTCAAATGTATTGCTTCGGTGGTGTGAAATTTTGATAATGAAACATACTGCTTTTGATCTAATTGGTACAAACTCAAATGGATGTCATCTTCAGGACCAACATGGCTAACTATATTGGTTATAAAAGGTAGCTCAAATCTAGGGCTAAGTCCTCCTGTTTTCATCTTCCCATTACTACCTGTTCCGTTGTAACTCTACCCACTGTCCAGCACTTCTTTCTCATTCATACTTTGTCCATCAGTAATTAGAAATTCAAAGTAGATTATAATTATACATAATACATGTTACGGACACTAAGGTAAAAAACCACAGTATTAATACCCCTCTCCAAACCATGGAAGTAATAAGCTATCTATCAGACACTTAATTTATCTCCTGTCAGTGAAAAGACTCATGTAAGTAACCCAGTTCTTACCCAGTTTCTCTGCTGGACTGGCAGGGAGGAGGAGCACAAGCATAATGCACCCAGCTTTGTCCTGTACCAGCTGAGGTACAGGGCAGCCAGAGGAGGAACATACCACGTTCTCTTCAGACTTTGATCTGGCGAGGAGGTGTGGTGGGAGGGGGCAGAACTCTTCCAGGACTATTTTGATCTCCCAGGCTGCCACTGAACACTAAAAAAACCACTCCTTGCAATTCCAGTTTATTAATTAATTAATTAATTAATTTATTATTCAAATGTATATCCCGCCCTCCCCAATAGGCTCAGGGCGGCTAACTATAAGGGCACAAAGCCATGATAAAACAGTTAAAAGCAGAATAAAACAATACAAAATTACAATAAAGTGCTGGTGCTCTGAAAGTTCATAATTCCAAGATGGGTTCTGGAAGATGGATCCGGAACAACGAAGCAAGTTCCAAGACACAGTTTAAGACAAACCATAGTTTAGCATTAAACCAAATTTACACTGATTATTAGGGAAGAGCTCATAGCTCAGTTTCAGAGCTGTTGTATGCAGAAATGACTAAATTTTTAATCCTTAGCACCTCCAGCTAAAAGGACTTTTTGTAGTGACACTGAGAAAGACTTTGGATTGTCATTGACAGATGGATTGTCACTGACAGATGGAATTGATGATGCTGGAGTAGGTGGGATAATGGTTTCTGCACTTCCAACTGTTAGCAAGTGTTTGGAAAGATCTTTACATGAGATCTTGGAGAGCTGTTGATCAAGTAGATGATGCTGAGCTGAGCAGACTTAACTTAAAGGAGCTTCATATGTTCAAATTTTGTTTTGTAAAGAATGGCTTGATAATGGTTTGCATGCTGGATTTGGAGAACATATCATAGTTCAGCATTTTAGATATAAAACTGGGTTATGGGTTGTGCTAAAATGGAAATCCTTATTTGACTCTGTCTGAGAGAGGAGAAGGAAGGAGTGCACAGCAACAAACCATGATTTAACATTATGTCTGAACAACCCCACTGGCTCAATTCAGGCCTTACAGATACTTGAACTACATCTCCAAACCACTGTCTGGAGACTGGGTGCTTCTCAGAGACTCACAGGCTGCTCCTTCCTCTTCCTCTATTTTTGTGCAAAAATTCTCACTTCCCTCCCCTGGTTTGGCATAAGCATAGTTTGTAGTGAATGTGGCCCACTATGATTAGTGCTAACCAGGAATTGTCTCTAAATCATGGTTTGCAACCCCACTTCAAACCATTGTTTCAAGTAGTGGTGTGAAGGCATTTGTAATACTGTTAATCATGGTCTGCTCACTTTGGATTTTGTGGTAACTGTGGTTATAGCAAACCAAAGAAGGGAGGAGGCAGTGGCACATTCTTGATTTACTGATTATGGTTTAGAGATCCATATGAGATGAGCTAATGACTAATTTTTGCATGATGCCAGTATTGCCTAGACCCCGCATTGTGACAGGGAAATGTAAGCAAATCTTTCAAACAGTATGTTCTGTCATCTCTCTGTCTTTTGCCTCTCCTCCATCTTTATTTTTAATTTCATTGTTCAGACACATGTTAAAAATGGTTAAGTTGTTGAAAACAGTTTATACCCCTCTGCTCATTTGATATACACCTACCCTTTTGGCAACTATAGTGAAATTTTTTTGGGGGGGGAAGTATGTATAGATTTTAACTCCCAACCATTGTTTTGACACAATAGACCTAAGAGTTTGCTTTTAGGCTTTTGTGTAAATCTGCAACCATGCATTTTTTCATTGTTTTAGCTAACTTACAGTTTTTAGCCTTAAAAAGAATAACAGATGAATGCTCAGAATAAATCCTAGAATAAATGGAGCAGAGTTTTTAACAAGTATTCTTAGGGATACTCAGAGGTGTCTAACTTCACTTGAGATAATGCTCAGTGCAGTTCTGGGACACTATCCTGGGAGTAAGCCCCATTGAATAGATCTGAATCGGATTCTGACTAGACCTGGTTAGGATTGCTCTTTCTAAAGACTATGACATGGCAATATGTATTTTGCCTTCAGTGAAATGTTTATCTTGATAAATGACTGCTTTAAGCAATAAAATTGCTGTTCTGAATATAAAGAAAGAAACAAAACCTTTACACTGCAGTGTTAACAAGTATTAAAAAATCAATCAGGGACTTTTAGAGGTAATGGTAATGACTTTCAGCAGTCTATATCTTAATGCTATTTCATGGTTAATCTTGATGTTATCTCATTTTCTTCCAGGCCAAAAAAAATCAATTTATTACTTGGGGGGAAAAGCTTTATGGAATTATTTCATATATCGATTTCATTCCACTTAACACTATTGTCTTCATAATTAGATTGTCTACATAATTAGAATTAGAAAAAAAAAATTCTTCGGGCAAGTTAAATTGGGTAAGTGGTTTGATGTACTAGCACAATATCGAAGTCTCTTGATCATATCTGAACATGTTGTTATGTTTACTGATATAAAGATTAACTTATTTATGAAAATAGTATCCTGGGAAATTTTAATGCTGCTATGGATTAGATAACTGTAGTAATTATATTCACTTTTAATAACGGTTGTTTTATGTTCCTGTTTTGATTGTGGTTAATAAATTAAATTAAATGACTTCCTTCCGGTACGGCACGACGCTAGGAGGGCGTTCGGAATGCTCCGAATCCCTTCGTTCCTCTTTCGGCTTCTTCGAGCCCCCCCCCTTGGTGGGGGAGAGCTCGACCTGCATTCCGGGGTGAATAGCAGGAGCATGAGGCTTTCGCTGGCCCCTCCCGCATACTGGCAAAGCGGGGGGGTGACCGGCGCTGCCCCGACGCGGAGCGAGAGCTGGAAGAACATGGCTTCCGTGTTCACAGACGCTGCCATCCGGACTTTTAAATTTTGTTTTTTGTTTGTTATTTGGATTTTTCACGTCTCTTTGACCCACGGACACTGCACCATTTGACTGGTTTAAAAAACTTAGTAAACAATCCCCTTTTGCGGATTTCCCCAAAGACTGAAAGTGGCCATGAAAAGTTGCTGGGACCCGAGTGAGAAGAGAACACCGGCGTAAGAAACAGTTTCTGCTAAAACTTAGTATTAAATCCCTCAAAAACAAAATATATAGAGATATTATACCTGACTAGAAGACTGAGTGGTTGGGAGAATACATATGTGCCAATTGTTAAAACTGGGCTGAAGAGTGGGGAGAAAATGGAGACTGCTACAGTTTGCAAAGAGGTACAGGATGCTATAATATGCGAGCTTAGCTCTGAACATTTTCAAAAAACCCTACAAAAAGAAATGCAGAATGCACTTAACCTAGTTTGGGATAAGTTGTTAAGGAATTCACGGGACGTAACTGATGAGGAGAGCAACGTAGACCAGCCAAAAGAGATTCAAGGAACTACAGATATGCAGAAAACCAACCTGGAGAGTGAGTGGCGTCCTACTCGGCATGTTGTTGAAAGTGAAGAGATTTATGAGATGGCTGTACTGAATAGGACAGAAGAAGCAGAACCTCTGAAAACAGGAATGGACAAAAAGGGAAACTGTCGGCTAAACCCTTTAGCCAGGAGGAAAAAAAAGGGAACAAGGAGAAAAGAGCTGAAGAAAGGCTTTAAAAAAAATGAGAGACTCTAGCGTTAAACAGTTCAACTGGGACAAGGGAGCAGGACAAGGACGAAGAGTACAAGAATCAGAGACATTTAACTGAAAATAAAGAAAACCAAATGCTAAAAGACATTGAAAGGCAAAATACAAGTTTAAAAGGAACTGTTGAATAAAAAAAGAAATAGACTAATAGGTCACTACATGGAATGATTCTGATGGAATGTAGTCCACAGAGAAGGATTGGAATAGAAATAAAATAGAATTATGTTAAATATTCCAAAATATTACTTTAAATGGGTGTTTAGTATTTAATTATGCTTTTGGAGATTGTATCTGCATTGTTATGAAAACAGAAATGTAAATCGCTAATTTTGAGAATACTGTAATTAGAGAGAGAGGGAGTGACAGGCTGTTGGTAATTAAGTTGAGACTTTTTGGGGGGAAGTTTTGTTATAAATTTAAGGGATTATAAAGATTGATTAAATTTAATAGCCATATGATTGATTTAAACAGACTAATTGGACAAAGGTTACTCTAGCAGATTAATAAAGATTGGAAACAAATGTATAGATATTAATCGAGATTAGGTGCATAAAATGGGAAATGATTGTGACAATAGAGAGAAACTAGGGATCATGTGACTAAATAATAACATGGTCAAGGAGACAGGAAGACAACAGTTGTTTTATTGATATAAGCGGGTGGTGGGGTTTTGTGTCTGTGTTTACTTTGTGTGTGTCAAAAAACTCAATAAAAATTGTTTAAAAATTAATTAATTAATAAATTAATTTTTTTAGGACAATCACATTACATTCAGGATTATTGTCCTTTGGGTAAATGCAGTGGGTTAGTTAGTTGCACCAAATTAATTATACTCAAAGTCACTGTATTTCTAAAAGTTCCAATACAATTTATCACTTAATAAATTACTTGTGTTCTATTCATTCTGCTGTGATAAAATAAGAATGATGCCGTTGTGAATGTTCATACTTTGTATTTTTAGACATCTGCCATTATGTAATCATTTAAGTTTTCTCTTTATTGTGATTTGTGCTTCTATGAGTTTTAAATTGAGGGATAGATATACGAAATACTTTTTGTTTTGTTTTAGAGACTAATAGTTCTTCATTTCTTTACAGGTCTCCATTCTTTGTCATGTTTAAAATCAAACGAGTTCGAACTATGCTGCGCTTGGCAAAACGCAGGTTGCAGAGGAGGCTGACTGTTGAAGACATCAGCACAGATATTTCTTTTTTATATCCCCCTCCAGACGGTGGCTGGGGCTGGGTTGTGGTGCTGGCAGCATTTGTTCATACTATGTTGGTCACTGGCTTCCACAATGCTTTTGGTGTTTATATGATGTCCCTTCTTGATACTTTTCAGTCTAGTAACTCTCAGATTGGTAGGTCATAATCCCATTTTAATTGGTAAAATTAAGCATGGCTTGATACTTTCACAGTGCCCCTAAGAATAATCCCTTTCTGTGTCCATTAGAGTCAATGGGCTTAGAAGGGTACTGCTTGGGATTGGCACTATAATATAAAGTAGAAGAAACTGAATATACAACTTAATTTACAACTGAAAAACCATTAAAATAACTCATGTATATCTGCTTTTCCATAGACATAGTAACTTACTGTAGTAACTTACTATACGGTAGTTAATTTGATGATGTAATACTGTGTGATTCTGTGCAGGAAAATACTTACAAAGGTATGTCTTTTTTAGCTTGGATTGGATCTGTCAGCTATGCTTTCATTATGATTTTTGGTCCAGTTTCTGGAAAACTTCTACAGAAATACGGAGCCATAAAGGTGGCAATAATTGGAGCTCTGGTTGTCATGTTTGGCTTAATAAGTTCCTCGTATACCTATGATTTACGTGTATTGTTTTTAACTCATGGGATCCTTGTTGGTGTAGGATCAAGCCTGGCTAGTACTCCAGGTAATACAATTTTATTTCTTTATCAGTCAAATAGGTCACTAGTTTAAGTTGAGGCAAAATAAGTTACTCAGTGTACATAAGTTCAATTTTCTGAAAAGTTTTGTATTTTCTTGCATGTCAACTAGTGAAGGACAAAGCTAGACTACATATCATCATCTATATACTAATAGCCAAATTGGCTAAATCCTTGGGTACTTAAATCTAGTGACTGGAGCTGTGAATGGGCAAGACGGATGTTTCTACAAACTTGAAAAACACACTAGGTTTGCAGAAAACTGCGAAATCTAAAAAAAAGAAAAATACATTGGGGTGGTTTAAAAACTCCAAAATGATAAAGGAGCTCCTTTAGCTTTAAATAACAGGCTTATTTTGGCCTTTGAGGGAGGACTCATTGGGGCCAGGCCTGGCTTGGGTTACCAGCTTCAGGTTGGAAAATTCCTGAAGATCTTATGGTGGAGTCTGAGACAGGCAGGGTTTGAGGAGGGGAGTGGCCTTAGTCAGATATTATGCCATAGAGTCCATTGTCCAAAGCAGCCATTTTCTCCAGGGGGACAGATCTGTGTAGCCTGGAGCTCAGTTGTAATTCTGGCACCTGGAGGTTGGCAAACCTAGGCCTGGCAGCAGCCTCTGAGGAACTTGATACCACCCAACTTGCATGACTCAACCAGGCCTGGCTGCTTGCTACTGTTCAACAGCAGCCCCCCAATGAAAGCCAGTGTGCTGTAGCAGTTAGAGCTTCAGAGTACGGTCTGGGAGACCCGGGTTGTTGTGAGGATAAAATGGAGCAGAGGAGAATGATGTAAGCTGTGTTAAGTTCCTATTGTGGAGAAAGGCAGTCTATAAAGGAAGTAAGGCTGCGGTCACACGGAACATTAGCCACGCAAGAGAGACGGAAGACAGGCAGATTTTGCGGGCGTGATCTCACCGGCACATCTGGGAAGCGTCGTGCTTCCGTGGCACAACTGAGGCTTCCCGCCGAAAATGCGCAGCAAAAAACTAGTACCTTGGAGGTACTAGTTTCCGGAAACCGCGGGGCAAGGGCAGGCGTCTGATCGCGTTTCCGGTGGCATCCGGTGCCCGCCCATGTCCCCTTGCGAAAAAGGTTTCCCCCCCCCAAGTCTCCCTGGATGCGCACACACACCCAACGGAGCATGCGCATTTGTCGTGTACACAAAAAAAGAAAACCAGTTTGCCGCACCACGCGCTTCTTCGTTGCGCGCAGGCGTGTCCTGTGATCGGCACCTCTCCTTACCCACGGAACCTCCACGGTACCTCCACAGGACCTCCACAGGAGGTCTGATCGCTTAACTGCACGTTAGTTTGCCCCGGGGCAAACAGCCACGCTTCCCCCCCGCAGTTTCCTGCCCGTGTGACCGGAGCCTAAATAAGGCAGATAAAAGGGTGGATGTGAAGGAGAGAAGGAAGTAGGCAAAGGTTCCTTGGATATGGGAGTTTCTAGGATAAGGGAAAGA
>NW_015173133.1:148135-163278 GCF_001447785.1 Gekko japonicus
CCCCCCCCCAGAAGTCCTTTCAGGTTTCTCCCAGTGCTAATGAGCCCAAGTCAGCTGGCACTGCACAACTAGGCCATAATTTTCCTGGCGTGAGGCTGCCAGAAGGAGGGAAGGAAAGAAAGCTGGAGAGAAGGGAGGGTGGATTGGCTGGTGGGTGGAAAGGGAGAGAAGGAAACAGGAAAAATGGAGATGCTGGGGGGGAGGAAATGGAAAGAGGATGTAGTCTTAGAGGGGAAAATACCCCCCCCACGAGTCCTTGCATGTCCCCCACTTGTTCCTTATACTATACAAATGTTGTCAGGAGTGAACCTCTGTGTATGTTTGGTGATCCTTTCCTTCCATGGTTGCACTATGGAGGCAGGTAGCAGTCAAAATAAAAGAAATAACTGGCAATGGCAGATCATTGAATCCCCATTTCATATTTTCAAATGATGTTTGGAAAATGGTATAATATGGTAGTTATATAAATCCTAGTTTTGAATTTGCTGCAGATTTGGGGCTCAGGCACCTACCTAGGCTCAATAGATTCACAAGTGCTAGGAAACCACAATCCTGTAGTCGTTAACTGACTGATGACATACTAAGGATCTAAGCAGACAAATATATTGTTAGATTCCTGGTCTCCTTTTAATTGTGTGACAACCATATAATGGTTGTATCCTACCACTCTCCTCAGCTGAGAGTGGTATGCCCTTTTCAGTGGAGGCTCCTCCACTGGCAGTATATGTATACCATACCACCTGTCCAGAACCTGCTCAAGGTGGCTACTAAATAAATTAAAGCAAGTCAATTAAAATGATAAGCCAATATGCCTGAGCATAAAAGCTACATAAAACATACAGAACAATAGAAAATTATATTGATGAAATAGCCCTTGGGCTCGGAACAGACAACATCCCTCTCAAAAAGTGAGACCTTTTCATTAAAAGCCTCGCATCAGGCAACCCTCAAGGGGGAGGGCATTCCAAAGGCTTGCCACCACTGGAAATGCCCTATCTAATTGCTACCTTCCTAACAACTGAAGGCACAGAAGGCAGAAGTTGGGAGACAGATCTTAAGTGGTGGGCAGGGCTTTTACAGAACACGCTGTTCCTAACTGACTGGTTTGCAACCCAATGAGTGGTCCAAATAAGAGATATATTTGCTGTCATCTACATTCAGAGCCTGTCACTGTGATATATGCTGTTGCTTTATAGATTTGCTTGCTGTGGAACTGTGGGGAAAGGGGTGTGGGGAATATTTGCTGGGAACTGGTTATTTATGTCTATTGTTTACTGTATTAAAGCCAACAAAAAAACTACAACTCCCCCTAAAGTTGCATCTGCAATACTGCATTCTGTTACTGGAGACTGAGTATATGAGGGAAGTCACTATTTTCCATAGTACAGAACAAACTGTACCATCCATATAAAAGAGCAATCCATAGTTTGTAACGAATTCTGAATGGGGGAATCATGCTTTTGCTTCTCTTGAGAGACCTTGATTGTGTGTGTATAGTTTAGAATAATTTTCCAAAAACATTTTTTAGATTATTAGTGAAATAAGAAGTTGGAATATGTGTTCAGTTTGCTGGTTTCACTGTCTTTGGAATAGTTCTGATTACTGGTGGTGTTGAGATCATGTCTTCCTAATGTCTCATTGCAGCCCTTAATGTTGACAGTGTGCCCTGTTTACAATTATATTGTTACCCAAAACAGGGATTCATAAATCATAGCTTTGTTTTCTGCTGATCACTTTATTACAAGCTTCCAGTTGGAAGGCAATACACTGACACTCAAGGCAGGTTCATGAGTCATTTGGACTGCTGTTAAAAGCCATTTAACAAAGACAGGTCACTTGTGGGCTTTCAGCCAATTCACAATCCTTTTCAGACAAAGAACTAGGAAAGTAACTTCTTGACTGGACCCAAGAGCCCTTCTGAGCATACAGAAAGGCTCTTTGATCCAGAAGTTCTTGGAACTTCTTCTGACTGTAGCTGTTTGTACTGAGACCACTGCAGAGTTCTGACTGATAAGGCTAAGGACTTTATCTTGGTAAGGGAGTCCTTAAACTTTGATATGCTTTAGGATTCTCTGTTCTTTAGATCCCTCCCATTGCATGGAAGTAAGGTCTTGTGATTTCAGTGGACGTACTTTCATTTTACTGTGTTTAAAGTGTGGTTCACGCTCAGCTTCAAACTATGGGTTTTAAATGCAGTGAACCTCAGAACATGCCTCAAATTTACTTAATATAAGAATTATTCCAGAGAGCTTTTCTAGCAGGCAATAGACTTGCATTGTACTAAATGGTTCTCAAAGTTACTTAGAAAAATTATTAGGGACTGTGGTCTATACCACTGTGTACAGAGACATCTGGTTGATTCTATAACCCTAATCCTATTGCATTGTTTATTGAATGTCTCATCCATTGATTGTATTGACTCACTCTGTGTAATCCACATTGAGTACAAGTGAGAAAGGTGGACTATAAATAACATAAATAAATAAGTAAAACATTGTGGAATGGAAATGCCTACGCAAGTAGAATGCCTTCTTCCACAGAGCCGGATTCAGCAATGTATGACTAGAAGCACAAACTCCCTTAGTGCAACCCCACTTGTGCAAGTCAGTAGATATACTGCAATACTTGTCAGTGGCTTTCCTCAAGTAACTACTTGCACAATGTCTTGCACGAGTGGAAATGCAAATTGGGATGCAATAAGTTCAACAGAGCAAAGTGCCAGTGCAATCTTTTTAGTACATTTCCACTTGCACAAGGGCTGCAGTTCGCCAGCTTATCTTCTGCTGCATCCAGCCCACAGTCTTGTTTCTATGATTAATGATATTGAAAATAGTACTATACTTGATGGATTTTTGAAATGAAATAAGTTTCAATTACTGTCTATTCTTTATAGCCCTGATAATGGTAAGCCTTTACTTTACTACGAAACGCTCATTTGCAACTGGTATAGTGATGGCTGGAGGGGCTACTGGAACTCTTGTTCAGAATATATTGCATCAATACCTAATTCAGAATCTTGGATGGAGACGTAGTCTGCGTGTATACAGTGGAATTCTAACGATATGTATCCTTGCTGCATTTGCATACAAGCCTCTTCAAAAACGTATGTAATTGCTTTTGGCCTTTTAAGTTAGGTTTCTTCTTGCGTTTGTTATGTTCCTGTTGTAGATGTACTTCACAAAATGGCCAAATGCAAAGGAAGACCTTCAGTACTTGTGTAGAAGGAGGGAATTTTGGAAAACTCACAATGTTGTTGAAGATTAAGAAAACATGGACTTGGTCAAAATGCTTATTTTGCATTACTCATTTTTCCCTTATCTGGTCATTCTGCTTTCCTCAGCATTTCATACTGAGGATCTGTAAGTAACACTGCCTGAGAATTACCAGTGTAAAGATTGAGTACTGTCTCAGGATGGAACTGCATATTACAAAGAACACAGGGGCACCATTGCAAAGAACAGGCCTGTGTTGTTTCCTTCCCTCTTTTGTAATATCTAGTTCAACTTACATTGTGTCATGTTGTCATTGCATGTTTCTCAACTAGTGACAGCTATGCTATGGAGCAGGATAGGGAAACTCATAAAAACATCATTACTTCAGGAATGTTGAACTAAATATCACAATGTGGAATAGGAGGAGCTCATTACTTGGCTATCATTTTTTTGACAACAACCTCATGTTCTTTGTTCTTTGTGGTTTCCCATAAGAATTTATGGTAATAATATGAAGCCTCAGACAAGAGTTTTCTGTTGCTTATCAAAGGTCAAGCTATGCATTTGGAGCAGAGGATACTCACATTATTTAAGGTCACTCATGGGATTAAATTGTGCATACTTAATCATCCATGTCTTAGTTAATCAGGACCAAGGTGTCCTGTCTTTTCATGAGCACTTTGTTATGCTGGAATTATGTTAAATAGCTGAAATATATTTATAAGCCTGGTTTCTAATTTAGGTCATTCACCAGTGTGATTCTTCACCTCTTATTTCTTCTGTATGTAAATTTACAATATAAAGTACATAGGAAAACTAAAATATGTTGAAATAAGTGGAGGCTTGTGAGAGACCCACCCACCCGCTCCCTACCATTGCTGTGCCTGACTGCTCAGCCACAGTGGGGTTGGGGGCAGGAGTGGCTCCCAACAAGCCTTCTGGTCATCTTCCTCCTTTCTCTTCCTCCACTCTGCCCACTTGGAGTGTTACCTTGGTAGTGGGGGAGGACCAGTGGTGGCTCCAGGAGGACTCTCATCCTTCCCCCATCCCTTCACCCACTAGCACATCCACCTGTAGTGCTTCTGCTGCCAGTCTGGCTGATGTAGCAGCTTGTGCACCTGCTCTTCCCCTGGCAGGGACCCACAAGAGACTTGTGGAGGAGGTAGAAGCTTGCTTGCCAGCCCACCTTGATTTCACACTTTCCCCCACCACTTGGTGGGAAGTGGTGGCAGTTCCTATTTTCTCCCACCCCTCCCCCTCCCACCTCTCAGCAGGTAACATCCAGCTGATAGGATTGTGTTTTCTGTGCAGTTGCAGACTGCTTCTATTGGGGCAAAAATTTCAACCCTTCGCTCCATTTTTTAAAAAGTTTTCAGACTTTTCTGCAAACCTGGGATTCTCCCAAGTTTGTCGAAGTATCTGTTTTCTCTATACACGGTCCCAGTCCAAGGATTTAAATATCCACAGATGGGGCCATGTTATATATCAATGCCATAACTGTAGATATGAAATATAGCTAACCCCATTGCTTTTGGTTAATCTGTAGTAGAGCAGCATGATAGCTCCTTGTGTCTTGCAATTTCTAGAGCTAGGTTGGTCATATTAATCCTTTCCACCTCCACAGCTTTGTGGGCCCCCACATATATGTAACACATTCTGGTATAAGCCTTGGGTAAGCCTCTTACCTTCCAATGCTACTTCTCTGCATGAGCTGTTGTGGCAGCTTGAGAGACTGTGTCCAGGAATACGACTGAGATCGCTGGCCCAGTGTTTAAGTAGACCATGCTCAGTATTTGTTCCTAGGTACATAGATTCCTTATTCACAAAATACTCAAAGTGTGCAGAGTCTACAGTGAACTAGGTATTGCAGAGATGGACTGGGCCTGCACCTATCCAGCCTCTTGCTTCCATATGTTGGATAAGATTGTTGCAGCTATGTATATAAGACTATTGTTTCCCTCAAAACTGTGGGCTAGGAATCACATAAATCAGGCATGTATACATAAGCTCAATACTCTTGGAGCCCTGCATTACTAGAGTTGCAATGAGTTGAATACAGACTGGAATCATAGAGTTGGAAGGGACCATACAGACCATCTAGTCCAACCCCCTGCCCAATGCAGGACCAGCCTAAAGCATCTCTGACAAATATTCGTCTAGCCTCTTCTTGAAAGCTGTCAGTGAAGGGGAGCTAACCAGTTCCCTAGGCAGCTGATTCCACCTTTGAACCAATCTGACCATGAAAAAGTTTTTCCTAATATCCATCCGATACCTTTCTGTATGTAATTTAAACCCATTGTTTTGGGTCCTATCCTCTGCTGCCAACTGGAACAGCTCCTTGGCCGCCTCCAAATGACAGCCTTTCAAATATTTAAAGAGAGCAATCATGTCCCCCCTCAATCTCCTCTTCTCCAACCTAAACATTCCAAAGGCCCTTAGCCTTTCCTCGTAGGGCTCAGTTTCCAGACCCCTGATCACCCTCATCGCTCTCTTCTGCACCCTCTCGATTTTATCCACATCCTTTTTGAAGTGAGGCCTCCAGAACTGCACACAGTACTCCAGGTGCAGCCTGACCAAGGCAGTATACAGAGGGGCTATGACCTCCTGCGATTTTGTTGCCATGGCCCTTTTAATACAACCCAAGACTGAATTTACCTTTTTTACAACCGCATCACACTGACTGCTCATATTTAGTTTACAGTCTACCCTTACCCCAAGATCTCTTTGCATACACTACTCCTCAGAAATGTATCCCCCACCCAGTATTTGTGCTTGACATTTTTGTGGCCCAGATGTAATACTGTGCATTTATCTTTGTTGAATTGCATCCTGTTTGCAACTGCCCACTTCTCCAGAGTATTTAGTGCCTCTAAACTGGCAATTTCCATGTATTTGCCCTCTCTATGGCAGATTTCCCTCATGTCATTCCTCCAGGAGCAGAACTGTAGAGATTAGTTGGCTACAGTGGAAGAGGGGAGGCAAGAAAATTCCAGTCTGCTGATGCAAAATTTAGTCTGGATTTAAACCAATATCTCTTATCATGTCTGCTGCTTTCTTATATTGAGAACTCATTAATATTAGTTGTCATATTATGTAAAGAGTAGCAGTAATTGTTTAATTTTATTTTTTTAAAGATAGAGCTCATCCCAGTGTTGTTGAGAATTTTCAGACATCCCCCCTAAGAGGTTTTATTGTGGATTTAAGTCTATGGAAAGATCGTGTGTTCGAGGTCTGGGTCTCTGCCCTTGGATTAGCTAAATTTGGATTCTTTATACCCTTTGTGCATATGGTAAGAATGTAGTTGCATGTCTTGATTATCAAATAATGAATGCAGTTAGAATTATGCCTTGGATAGCAGTTTATTGTTTTTAGTTTGCTTTAGTAGTGGATGTAATTCTGAACACTGCTCTGAGAGCCTTATGTTGAGCATAAGGATTAAAAATGTTTAAAGGCTAAATACAAATATGTCAAAAAAGCTTTCAACCAACAGGTTAGGCCAGTCTCTTGATTCTGTCTTATTTATACCTAATGTGATTTATTTATCATGTCACTTTACCTTTTATCCATTGTTTTAACCCTGTTTTCAAATATTTCCAAATGCTTTCAAATCTATACACATTTATAAATGGACAGATACAGCTTCTTCAAGTATACTGTTTATTTTTTACTAAGCTTCATATCAGAGCAGTAATTTATGCAGGTTACATGTGTAATTATGTAATTATCACAGCATTTTACCTCTGATTCATATTCAGCCATAGCTTATGTCCCAGACCTAACGCAAGAAACTTTTGTGTGGGTCAGGATGGCAAAAATAGTGTGTGTGTGTGTGTGTAAATAAACTCAGGAATATGGAAACAATAGCAAATAGCAATACTAACACTCAGTTTTTTATAATAAAAATGGAATATATTCTCAAATACCTTCTTCTAAATAAATGTATTTCCTTGAAAAACTATTACATTTCATGTTCATGTGCACATTTAAAAGTTAAGTATTAAGTTAGAGATTAGAATATTTGGCATTAATGTTCCAAATTGAGAGTGCATGAATAGGTTGTCTTTAGAAAATGTTCTGCATATAACCCATAGGCTTTCCTGTTTACAGTACAGCCCTGAAGACTGCCAAGGCAGTTGGTTGCATGTGCAACAGCAGTGGCACTGATCTGTTCCCTAAAGAGGATCCACATAAGTTGGAAGGTTGGCAAATGCCCCAGCAGCAGAGTCACATGGGTCATGACTGTGCTGCCATCACTAGCACCTACACTGTCATGGTCATGAGACATCATGGGTGTGATGGGGTGGCCATGACAGGCGGAAGCAACCAATCCCAGGGTGGCAGCCACAGGCACCAGCCCTGGGGGCTTGTGAGCAGAGGGGTGGGGAGGAGTGGGGCCACACACCACCAGACCACATCCATTGCACAGGCCCCCACCAAATGGACCGGATCACTGAGGGTCCTGCCTGTGGAGGGAAGAGGAGCAGTAATAAGAACATAAGGGCCCTGCTGGATCTGACCAATGGTCCATCTAGTCCAGCATCCTGTCTCACACAATGGCCAACCAGTTCCTCTGGAGGGCCAACAACAGGGCACCGAGGCCAAGGCCTTCCCCTGATGTTGCCTCCTGGCTCTAGGATTCAGAGATTTAGTGCCTCTGAATGTGGAGTTTACCCTCAGTCACCCTTAGGGCCCTGTATTTCCACCCATATTACTTTTGTTGGGGAGTTAATTCCCCTGATGTTTTCTAATTTATTTGATTTTATGCCCACTTGGATGTACAATGCAACACCTCCCCAACCCATCCTGCCTATAGAGCTTATACCCAGGAATGACTGTATACATAGATTCCCCCCATTCTACCATGTTTCTGAGATACCGCATGGATGTGTGTCAGGCAACTGACCCCTGCCCACCTGCAGGGTTCCATGCTGTCTGGCAACTACATTCGCAGCTTGTGACAGTTCTGAGGGGTTGGGGCATGGAGATGTGTGCCCACCTGCTGGGCTGGTCATCTCCCACATGATAGGTAGTCCTTCTGGGGATGGTGCTCCTTTCAGGGGTGGACTGCCCTACCTGGAGGATGGCTGCCCCTGTTACGGGTGATTACTTGAGTGGGTGCATGGGTATGTATGTTGGTGGTTACCTGGGTGGTCTGCCTGCAGGGTCTATTGGGTAGGCCTTGAGGTAGTGTTCCCAGGTAAGTGGCAGGCTTTTATCAGCCAAGTACTGTGCTGCTATCCACTCCAGTGCCATCTGACATTGTTGGCTGGGTGCAGCCATGGTCCCTGGCTGAGGAGGGGGCTTTCTGCTGAGGTGTCTATACGGTGACGGCTGAGGCTCTGCAGTTGGCTGGCATGTTGCTGCCATGAGTGCTCCAGTTTGGCATGCCTGCGGAAGGGAACTAGGGTACGCTCTTGCAGAGGCAAGTGGGTACCCTCCATGGGGGAACCAGGTCCACAGGGTTCTACTCCCCTTCTGTGGCTGCTCTCCCCCATCAGCCCTGTCAATGAATTGTGCTCCCATATGGTGTGCCCGTTGCCCAAGTACGTGTGAACTGCTGCTATGGTATGAGTTAGTACATCACCAGGCCGACAGACATAGCCATGTGTTGTGTGACCTGGTATTTTACCTGGCTGAGTGTGGTCCAGAATTTATATTGCCTGCTGGGTGCTGCCATAGGTCATGCTGGGGTGTGTGTGTGGGGGGGGACCAATGTGTGCTGAGCACAGTATTCCTATGGTTCCCAGGGCACCGGGGGTATGTTAGATACTGGGGTGGGATTGCTTTTTCCAGACTTCATGGAGGCCTATGGGCTGTGTCATGGGTGTTGCCAGCATAGCTCCACCATTTCTAGGGAGTGTTCCTAGGCTGGAGCAGTTTAGGGAGCTGACTCCTGCCATACCCCTATACCCTCCCCTGCCAATGCAAGGGGTTGCACTGGTGGCATTCTGGTGGTGAATAGGCTGCTGCAGCGGCTCTAGTGTGTTGGTACTGGGGCTCTGCACTTGTGTATCTATGGGTTGTGCTGGCATATCTCAGGATGCACTGGTTTAGAGGCCTGTCAGTTCCCTGCGTGCTTTTGCCCTTTCCCCCTGATTATGCTGTTAATTTAACAAATGTCACTTGTGGACATTCAGGATCCTTATTGTCTCGAAGTTGCCAATGATTCTTTATGGCACCAAGGTACATTGACATCAAGTCACTTGAGCCAGTGTAAGCCAAGAGGTCTGGCACCTGGGAGATGCCTTGGGAGCTCTTTAAACCTTTACAATAGCAGAGTGCAAGCTGGTATTACACAGATTGGGATCAGTTATACAGGTTTTTCAAACTTAAGTGTGCTTCTGAAATTCTGGATTTCTGTCCATATTTTGGGGTTTTGAATTACCCTGTCTTGTTTCCAAAAAGGAACTGATGAATAGCTTTCTGTTCTTTCAAATCATATCTAACTTTCCCCCTCTGTGTTACTGTTTGGCACATGCGCATTTATCATATGTATGAATTCTAATGCACAGGAGTGCATCTGCACATAATTAATGAAGTGTTTTATCAACATGCACATTGGTAATGTAGAAGGACTGCACATTAAAAAACACTACTCCAAAAGAATTGCTGCAATCTTTAGCCATCCTAAAACGGTCTACTCGAAATCTTGCTCAGGTCTATTCAGTCAGGCTTACTCCCTGGAAAGAAATTTTAGGGTTGTGCTGTTAATGAATTTATTAATTCAGTTGTTAATAACACACTTGACTGAAATATTTATACTTGAAAATACAGCCTATTGTGTGAAAGTAGCAATGTGTGAAAATAAAAATCACCAAACTTCATTTTACAGATTAAACTTGCTGGTGATTTGGGTATTTCACGAAATGATGCATCCTATATCATGGTAGGGATTGGATTAACCAGCATGATTAGCTGTATTTTATTTGGAAAAATATGTGATATGGAAAGAATTAACCGGCTGTATGTTAATCAAGCATCCATACTGTCTGTTGGTAAGAGTTGGGAGTATTCAGAGTAAGCTTCCATGTCCCAGTCAATGTTTGTTTGTTAAAGCCTTTAATATAATTACAAGGGGCTAGTCAGTTCTACAAAGCCAGTTTGGTGTAGTGTTTAAGCACGTGGACTCTAATCTTGGAGAACCGGGTTTGAATCTCCACTCCTCCACCTTCACCTGGCTGGATGACCTTGGGCAAGCCATAGTTCTTATAAGAGCTGTTCTTGAAAAAGAGCAGTTTCTGTCAAGAGCTGTCTCAGCTCCACCTACCTCACAGGGTGTCTATTGTGGGGAGGGGAAGGGAAAGGAGTTTGTAAGCCACTCTGAGACTCCGAGTGAAGGGCAGGGTATAAATCCAATTGTGTGTCATCACAATTGCAGCCTAATACTGTGACTGAAGTAAATTAAGTTCTGCTCCCCCATGGTGATCCAGCTGGACCCCTCATGTGCTGAAGCCAGCTTCTCCCCATATAGGGAAATGGCACTCTACACACCTCTCTGATTCAATAGTCAAGGCTGTATATTCAAATTATTTTTTAAAATACATAAAATCAGAAGGGAATTGTAGAGGATGGCAAGGTCTTCCAGCTCTGTTGCCTCTATTATATAGCTGATCTGTAAACAGAATACAGAACAATCAATAATAATGCACTAACCTAGTAAACACAGCAGCTGTACAGATACAGAGGCAGAGTGTGGGTATTTAAAGAATTTCTTGAGGATTATTCTGGGCTTTTTATTACAGTACACATAGTTATCAAACCCTCTTGAGTTTCACTGGCACTTTGCTACAGGGGACTACTGCTTGAGGAATAAATTGGTGAGTGCAGCTAATTGCACAGTTCTTATTAAACCCTGCTAGTTGAACTTTTCTCACATCTATGCCATATGTGTCATATACATATTTTCCATGTACACTTTAACTTTTTTGTTTTGTTTTTCAGGAGTTGTGAACTTTATTATTCCTTACTGCAAAACCTTACCCTCTCTAGTAGCTATTTGCTCTCTGTGGGGTTTTTTTGATGCAGGAAACTACGTTCTCTTACCTGTTCTTACTTTTGATTTGATGGGGCCAGAGAAAATGACTATTGCATGGGGATTTATGATGGCTGTCAATGCAATCAGTTGTTTTGGTCCACCATTTGCAGGTAAATTAACCAATGCAAATATGTTATTTCTCTGTGCAGCTGTAACTTAGCATTTTTCAACACATACAAAGCAACTGTTTCCTTCCTATTTACTCAGAAGTTGGCCCCTCTTGATTTCAGTCAAACATATTTCAAAATACGTGCTTAAGATTGGCTAGTACATTAAAATGGACAAAGAAAAGGCCATGCAATGCAGCATCTTCTTCGTGGTCTCTGTGCATCACACCCTTGGGATACACTGCGCCTGCGCTGAACCTTCTCGGTACCGATAGCTAGCAAAAAGGGATTTTCGCGCCTCTCCCAGGTCATGCGCCGACTCCACTGCGCATGACCAAGGAGGGGCACGCAGATCCCGCCAGTTCTCTTCTGACCGCCGCGCTGGTAGGACGCCTTCTGCCTCGGTCTGCTAAGTACCAAACTTTTTTTGCTAAACTTGCGTTTAGTTAGTTTCTCTTTCTTTATTTTTGTAGTTAGCATTTTTCTTTCGGTGTTTGTTCTTTATTTACGTTCCCCTCCCGCTGGCCTATGGCCCCGCGGTGGGGTTGTTTCAAACGGTGTAGGACTTGCGGCCTTAAAATATCCCCCACCGACGGGCACTCGCTTTGCCTCGTTTGCTTAGGGGAGTCGCACTGTGTCTCTAAGTGCAGACATTGCCGAAAGTTTTCGAACCAGACGAGAAAAAACAGGGCAGCTCGTCTACACTTGGCCCTGATGGAGAAGGCACTATCTCCACAGTCCTCTTCACCGTTGGACACGTCCGGGCACGCCTCGATGTCCACCTTGGCTGCGGACACTTGTCCTCCCGTTCCGGGATCATCGACGTCGACGGTCGCAATCGATGCTTCGGCACCGAAACGATTGACGCCGATAAAGGACCACCCCGTACCTTCCAAGATCCGGAAGCAGGGGTCATCCGTTGCCGTACCTTCCAAGATCCGGAAGCAGGGGTCATCCGTTGCCGTACCTTCCAAGATCCGGAAGCAGGGGTCATCCGTTGCCGTACCTTCCAAGATCCGGAAGCAGGGCAAAGACTCACAGCAGTCGAAGAAACCTAAAACGGACAAACCCAAAGTCCATAAGGTTTCGGCTAGTCAGGGTCGAGATCCCACGCAAGAACCTCACCCGATCGGTTCGGATCTCGACATCGACCTTACTCAACAGACAAATCAGTCGCAATCTGATATGTCGAGCCGTCAATCCTCTCATGCCTCCCCAGAACGTGGAGTCGAGGATCGGCACCGACCAACATCTCCTCCCCTGACTTGGGATGAGAGGCAATGGCATTATTTGTACGGGAATCGATACCCATACCCTTGGGCACTCCCGATACCACCCCCACCTGAATGGGATCGTCAGTCGGTGTCATCCCGCATTTCGCGCTTTCAAGATCGACCATCGGTATCGAAGCAGTCGATACCGACGCATCCACCAGACCCGGTTGTGCCCCCGATTAACACACCGGCACCGTCTCAACCTGAATTACTCGAATCATCTCCAGAACCATCCAATGTATCCTCCGATTCAGATGGCTTTTCTGAACATATCGAGGATGTAGATGCACAGCCCACCTCGCAAGATGTGGAAGCGGATTTACCTATTTCTCCATCAGAGGATGTTAAGTCTTATGGAGATTTTATTCAACGCATGGCATTAGATCTATCTATGACTCCTACTCTCGTTGCCAGTTTTGTGGATGATAACGTTTTTGACATTATGCACTCTAACACTTCGCCCTCCGTGGCTCTACCAATGACAAAAGTTCTCTTGCAAACTACCAAGGACTTTTGGACTCGTCCAGCCTCCATTAATGTCTCTAATAAGCGTCTGGATCACATGTACAAGGTCCAGGAATCAGGGGCTGAGTTTTTATACACACACCCAAAGCCCAATTCTTTGGTCGTCTCCTCATCCACAAAAGGAAAAGCGAGTCACTCTACTCCCTCAGAAAAAGAAGGGAAAAAGTTGGATTCGGTTGGTAGAAAATTCTACACTGTCGGTGCAATGGGCATTAAAACGGCGAACTATGCCGCCTGCATGGGCCGTTATCAATTCAATTTATGGAAGCGTTTGAATGATTTCCTCCCGCACGTGCCCAAAGAGTGCCAACCTCAGATTAAAAGGATTCAGAATGAAGGGATGGTCTTGGCTAGACACCAAATTAGTGCTGCCAAGCATTCCCTGGAATCCGCTAGTAAGACTCTAGCAACCTCTGTAGCGTTACGCAGACATGCCTGGCTCCGCTCTTCATCATTGCCATATGACACCAGATCCTCGGTGGAAGACCTTCCCTTTGAAGGTTCTGGATTGTTTAGCTCCACCACTGACACGGTTCTGCAGGAAATGGATAAGAGTATCAAGACGTCCAAGAGTTTGGGGATCTCCCCCACGACCAAATACTCGAAATCCAAGCAGTGGCCTAGGCAACCTTGGTCGACCAGGCAACCGTACAACAAATCACCTACGGATCAATGGCAAAGACCTCCCTCCTCTCAGTCACGGTCTTTTCCCCCGAAAAATAAGGGACAATCGTCCGGTGCCTATAAGTCGAAATTCCCTAAGAATCCCAAACAGGGACTTTGACTTCAACCTTACTGCTCAGACTCGCCTTGCACCCTTCCTGCACGCATGGCTCGCCATTTCTACGGACAAATGGGTGCACTCTATAATAAGAGATGGCTATCTCATAGAGTTTTCTCTGACTCCCAGAATCTCCCGTTTCATCAGAACCCCGGCGTCTCCTGCCCTGCTACAGGAGGTACAATCGCTGACACAAAAAAACGCTATAGAGAAAGTCCCGATGGCGGATTGTTGCCGCGGGATTTATTCCAAATATTTCACAGTCCCCAAGAAGGACGGAGGACTTCGTCCAATCATGGACCTCCGTTTTCTCAATCGGTTCATCATTTACAGAAAGTTTCGCATGACCACGTTGCAAAGCATTTTACCACTCCTGTCTCCAGGGACTTGGATGGTCACTTTAGATCTCAAAGACGCTTATTTTCACGTCTCCATCCATCCTCGTCACAGAAAGTTCCTCAGATTCGCAGTCGGGGAGGACCATTACCAATTCAAAGCCCTTCCATTCGGGCTCTCTACCGCCCCCAGGGTTTTTACGAAGGTAATGGTGGTTGTCGTCGCTCATCTTCGCCTTCAGGGCATTCAGATCTTTCCGTATATAGACGACTGGTTGATGGTGGCAGATTCAAGAGAATGTCTCCTTCAGCACATCACCATCACATTGTCGGTCCTATCCTCCCTTGGAATTCTGGTGAATTTACAGAAATCCATGCTGCAACCTGCAACTCGCGTGCAGTTCATAGGAGCTGTCATAGACTCCCTAGCCACTCGGGCGTACCTTCCTCGCCAACGGGCAGATACCATTCGTCTGGAAATTCAACGTTTGTTCCAGTCCAACGTGACATCAGCGGTCCACATTCAGCGGACCTTGGGTCTCATGGCAGCCACCACTTCCGTGATCGAATATGCACGCCTTCGCATGCGCCCGTTGCAGCTGTGGTTTCTAAAGAAATTTCGCCCTTCCATCCATCCTCCGAGCCTTCAACTGGTAGTGCCTCCGCAGGTCCTCGTCTCCCTGCAGTGGTGGCTCGTGGACACCAATCTGTTGGCGGGTGCACCGTTCCAACCGATCGTTCCCGTAATGTCCATCACCACAGATGCCTCCCTGTGGGGTTGGGGTGCTCATACAGACGACACTTGTGTGGGTGCTCCATGGCAACCCCTTTGGAAGAGTCATCATATCAACTATCTGGAACTGCTGGCCGTAAA
>NW_015173133.1:164122-194176 GCF_001447785.1 Gekko japonicus
TGTGATCCACCATACTTGAATTTTTCCCCTCAAGGGGTGTCGATGTCTTTGGACATCTCCTTCTTACCGAAAGTCGTTTCGGAGTTTCATCTACGTTCAGATATAGTTTTGCCGTCATTTTTCCCGTCTCCTGCCAATGAAGAGGAGCGGAAATTGCACTCTCTGGATGTTAAGAGGGCGTTGCTGTTCTATTTAGGCAGGACCAAGTCTTTTCGTCAGTCTCCTGCCTTGTTTGTTGCTCACAGTATGCCCTCCCTGGGGAAGAAGATCTCTTCCCAGACGCTGTCCAGGTGGATTGTGGAAGTAATCAAGCTATGTTACGCTTTGGCTAAGAGACCTCTTCCAGGTCAACTTCGCGCCCACTCTACAAGGGCGGTGGCGGCTTCCACAGCTTTCCTGAGAGGGATGCCATTGGAGGACATCTGCAACGCTGCGACTTGGGCTACTCCGCTCACCTTCGTGAAGCATTATGCCCTGGATGTCCGGTCTACTCGTCGTGTGGCGTTGGGCCGGTCTATTTTGCAGACGGCGCAGGTGTAGGGCCTCGGCCCCTCCTCCAGGTAAGAGTTATTGCTTGCTATTCTCCCAAGGGTGTGATGCACAGAGACCACGAAGAAGATAGACAGGTTGCTTACCTGTAACTGGTGATCTTCGAGTGGTCATCTGTGCATTCACACCACCCGCCCTCCTTCCCCTCTGCTCTCGGCCCTTCATCTTGTTTCTTTGAAGGCTGTTGGGCGGCGGTCAGAAGGAACTGGCGGGATCTGCGTGCCCCTCCTTGGTCATGCGCAGTGGAGTCGGCGCGTGACCTGGGAGAGGCGCGAAAATCCCTTTTTGCTAGCTATCGGTACCGAGAAGGTTCAGCGCAGGCGCAGTGTATCCCAAGGGTGTGAATGCACAGATGACCACTCGAAGATCACCAGTTACAGGTAAGCAACCTGTCTTTCTTCCTTCACCTTGGAGAGGGTTCCTTCCCACATGGTAGACTGTGTTCCTCTTGGGGACACAGTGAACAGTTGATCCACTTACCCATTCCCTCTAGGGAGCTGCACTAGAAGTCTGTCTGCTGGGGCTGCTTCATGAGGCTTTGATCCTGCAAGGGAGTAGGCATCAGCGTTTGGTCCTCACTAGCAGTAGCACATATTAGAGTGGATTGGCTAGTTGTCACCCCAGACTGCAGTTGTACTTTCCCCCACTTGCAGCCAACTAAGTCCCACTCTGTCTGTCACATATCCGTGATGCTGCTCTGTTCTATGCCAGTTTAGCAGTTACACTGGGGCAGAGGTGGTACTTGCCTGTGGCTTGTCTCCAAAATAGCATCCTAAGCTCTTTCAGGCCAGGTTTTAAGATGCTAGAAGTTTTAATTGTAAAGAAATGTTAGAATATCATTTAAAACTTTTTTGCATTTATCACTGTAAGATATCAAAGGAGATGTAGAATAAAATAATTTTTCATTTGTTTGTTACAGGTGGAATGTATGACTTGTTTGGAAATTACAACATTGGTTTTATAGTAACCGGCATCTGCAATGTTGTAGCTGCTAGTATTCTTGCTTTTATTCCCTGGCTGACAAATGCATCAAAACAATCAAAGAAAAACTATCTGAATGCTTCCGTGTGTGAAGTAACAAAGACCATACTTCCTTGGCAATCACCAAGTTCTTCATTAGGGGTAAATAGCCGACTTTTGAAGTTCCTTCTAAACAGGTGAAATGCAGTTTGGGGTAACATGGGTTCATCGGTGTAGGACTGATATGTGGATGATACTTGATGCCAGGGGTCATTTCGTAGAAAAAGAGCTAGGGGAACTCATTAGCATAACTCATTAGCATATGCCACACCCCCTGACATCACCGGAAGTGTGTCATAAGGCCACACCCCCCGCCCCCAACGGTCCCGGCCGCCCAACTTACCCTCCCTCTTCTCCTGCCTCCTCCTGGCTGAATGAGGGCCGGAAGCGGGGCAGCCGGAAGCAGGGGGCGGGGCTTCGTCATGTGCCCCGCCCCGTACCTCACCCAGCGGAACTGCGTTCCCCCGCGTTCCCCCCCGAAATGACCTCTGCTTGATGCCAATTTGATCATTTCTAGTACTCACTAAAGTGGTATAGAATTTAATAATAGTTGTGGTTCAGCGAATGGGGTCCAGTTATAGCTTGGTAAGCATAGACCAATGAATATTTTGATGTAGTTTCAGTCATATGTTTCTAGTAGAGGAGGCTTTTGCTGAGATGGACCTGTGGATTTTGCTGCTTGAAGGATAGATATGTTTAGTGTGTGTGTGTGTGTATGTGTTTCATCTGTGTGCTTCTCTGCCCAGAGAAAAATGTTGTGGGATCTTTAAGGGAAAGGTATTACATTTGAAAAAAAATGTATAGAAACCTGGACTTTGGGTCATTTAGCAGATAATGACATCACTTATTACACATTTATTTATTCAAAATATTAAAATTCCACCTTCCCTATTTAGTCCATGGTAGTTTATGATCATGACCTCAAGCCAAGCAACATAATTAAAACTATAAAATTACATTATAAAAAATTCAAAGAGCTTCAAAAGAAGTAACACCAAACTGATTGCCTACCAGAAAAAGTGATTAAATTCATCCTGAAACCAACCTCTCACAAGAGAGTTTGCTGAAAAAGAATGCTATTACAGACCTTACAGAAAGTCATACCGTGGGTTCCCACTACCTCTGATAAATTGTTCCATAATTCAAACACTGCAAGTGAACAAATCTGGGAACAGAGGTAGAGCGTACCATACAAGAACAGAAGCCAAGTTAATCTGACGCATAGCAGGATTGTGCCTACATAGTCACTGTAGTTTGCGGCTTTTTTTGCCCAGTTCAAGAACTAAATTATCCCACTTATTGGAGAAGGGGTAGCATCCTCCAGAGTTATAGTTGTTTGGGTTATCTAATCATGTGAGAAAACAGTGAAATTTTGAAAATCGGGCACATCTGAACAGTTTACAGAATGACTGGCTCCAATGAGCAGGACATGAGCCAAACTGGTAGAGGCTTGAGCTTCTAGTTTGAACCTCCACTCTAGACGTTACAGTAACAGAAACAATGATCAGAGTGGGTAGGTCAACAGAGTCTACAAGGAAGGACAGTTTCTGAATCAGGTGTAGATGAAAGTAAACCCTCCTACAACAGTTCCATTTTGTTTTTCTATCAATAAGGTTGAGTCCAGAAATTTATGTGGAAATGGTATAGAACTCCGGCTCAGATAGCGTACATGATTAAAGGAATGAATCCAAAGTGTTGGCACTGTGGCCAAGAAGTGGGTATATACGCCCATATGTGGTGGGAATGTAAAGTGGTTAAGGAATTTTGGCAAAAGATTGTAAGGGTTATCTTTGATCTATTTCAAGTTAATGTAGAGATCAACAGGGATTTGCTCATTTCTGGAATATTGGGAAACAAAAAAGTGGAAAGAAATAAGCGGGAGTTATATAAAATTATGGTTCTAGCCGGGATGGCTGTAATAGCATTGGGATGGAGGGACAGGCACAAATGGACAATGGAAAATTGGAATAATTATGTCTTTGAACACGTACAATTAGATATATTCGCACAGATAATTACTGAAGAGACATGGGAGGAGAAATGTCAAAAGATTACAAATAAATGGGGGGGGTATAAGGAATGGGTGGAAAGGGGAGAAGCCAATCCAAATATCCAAATACGAATGAAGAATCTGTGCACATGGTTAAAAATATGAAAATACTACAAGGAGGGAGGGGGGAGGGAGTGGGGTAAAATGACTGTATAATGATTTAATGTAAGATAATGTATATAAGCTTCAATAATAAATTTTTAAAAAGTTAAAAAAAAAATAAGGTTGAGTCCAAAAGTACTCCTAGACTCTTGCCTAACTTGCTAATGACAAATACATATCATCCAGAGTTGGTATCTCAATCTCTTCCTGAGCAGCTGTTTTTGCAACTAAATTCACCTCCGTCTTATTTAGATTCAGTTTCAGCTTATTCCCTTTCATTTATTTGACCCAAGTTTCAAGATTGCTTCAGAACTGAGACATCTGCTTCTGGGAGAGTGGGATATGGGTGTTATCAATACATTGATGATATTCTCAGCAGCTTGACAGAAATGTTGAAAATCACTGGTGGGAGTATTGAGCCTTGGAGGACTCCGCATTGAAGTACTAGCACAGATGACTCAGGCCTATTATGAATGGGTTTTCCCTTGCTTTCACCGCTCATGTCCATTGTGTTTTCTTTGTCGTTCTGCATTGATTTGCCTCCCTTCAGCACTCAGTTTGCTTTCTGGTCACTGTTTCCACGGGTTTTCTGAGAGTGCTTTTGTGCCAGTTTCCCTTTTATTTTTCTTCCAAGCCAAAGGTAATTCCTACAGATTCCCTTGGATTCCCCCCACACACACTTTTGCTGCCCCTTGAAGGTCAGTCCCCCACCCACACTGAGGTCATTCCACCCACTCTGCACCTTCCACCATCCTCCGGCATTCATCAGTAAAATCTCCATTTCCCCCTCAGTTTTAAATTTTTAGGTTTTTTTTTTTAACAAGTGGCATGAGCCTAGCAAAATGAGACTATTGCTAATCTTGGATTGCTGAATTAAAAGAAAATTAAAATGATGAAGGAATTTAAAAGGAGCAGAGCGAGATTTAGTTACCTGGTGGTATTGACTTGAAAGGGGGAGAGGAGAGGAGGCAAAAAGCAGCGTCCCCAGTGCAAAAAAGAAAGGATTTCAGTGCTGCATGCAAACAAAATAAAGGGGGATTGTCAGCGCGGAATGAAATTGACATGGGATGTAAAGAAAGAGAGAGAGACTGGGATGAGAAGCCTAAAGCTTTGAAAATATTTTTCCCTTTCATTCTTTAGTGAACAAAGTTTGGGGGGAATTTTGGCAGCCTCTGGAAGCCTAACATTAAAATGGTGTCTGAGCCACATGGACCTTCTGCAAACTGCTGAATTTAAGAATTGCTTGGGGTCAATCTTTTTGGAGAACAGACTGCAATCCACATAGGATAGGCTCTAAAAAACTGCCAAGATCACGACCAGTGTGCAGGATCAAATTTGAAAATCACAAAGAGAAAACCACGCAAATTTGCAAGGAGGGGCAGGAGATTAGTTTTACTATGCAGCTGCTCTAGGGCATTGGCAAAAATGACCCCCCCCCCCATTTTTTTTCCAGTTTAGTGGGACAAAAATAAAAAAGCTCTCCAGAGCTTCTGCCAGAGGATTCATCCCCCATACAAATTTCAGCCCTGTGCAAAGTGTGGTGAAGTTGCAGCTGACTTTACACAGGTATGCGCATGCACACACACAGACACACACCAGTTGCCAGCTATCACAGCTTGCAATGCCAGTGTCAGTGGGTTCTACCGTACATTTTGTACACTCAAGATATTTCCCCAAATTATGAGTTCATGTGACTCTTTCCCATTTTTCACAGTGGCTGATAATACAGCAGAGAATTCCCTAGTGCTGAGCAATATGAAAAATGGGGTTTCCGCAGCTGCTTGTCAGTTTAAAAAAAAAGTCTGGTCAGTTTTAACATTGGGTTTCCCTCTTTGCCTGCATTCCTTTCTTTTCCCTTTCCTTCAATGAACTAATGCTAAAATGTATTCGTAAAACCTGAACCACAAGGATTTAAATGGAAGTGGAACAACATTGAATGATATACAGTATCAAAAACTGCAAACAGATTGGAGAGAATCAATAATGAGGTATTACGTTTGACCATTTGCAAAGAGAGATTATCCACCAGAGCAATTTAAAATGTCCTGATCCCAAAGCCAGGTCTGAAACTTGACTGGAATGAGTCAAGGGGGAATATATGTTTCCGGAATAATGCACATATGTAAGCACCCATATTATCAAACGTTTATATGAATATCTTTGTTAAGTGCCAAATTAAGGCTCTTGACCTCTACAAACTATGTTGAGCATTTATTTATTTATTTGTGAGTATTTTGTGTGTGAGTATGTGCTTCTGCCTGGAAGTCATGGTGACGTCTGGTGACCCCTAGAAGAGCTATGACATTTCAGAGAGGTGGCGATATTACCTGCCTCTGTGTTCCAGCCCTGGTATTCTTTGGAGGTCTCCCTTCCAAATACTTGCCAGGATTGGCCCTGCTTAGCTTCCAAGATCAGGCTTACCTGGGCTATCCAGATCAGGGCTATGTTGGACATTTATTGTAGACTGTAAAATATAGATGACCCTCTGCATGGAGCTTTTGCTCCACCTTCCCTCTCAAACTGTAGCATGTTTCGGTTTGCCAGGTTTTTGCTTTCTTTTTGGAGCCAAAGCAAAAACAACCATAACAACCCCCCCCCCTTGCTCAGGCTGAAAGGAGAAATAGTAGGGTGGCTGTGGCAAATGACACCAGTCTGGGTAGGGGGACAGAGCTAAGCTTTGCCTTCAGAATTGCAGAGCTGAGCTGTTCTCCCCCCCTCCCTCAGCCCTTTAAGGGCTTTTTAAATAGCTGAGCTGCACCTGCAGGTTGCAAGATTCTTGTCACACGGATGTGACCAAGGGTACACAGTAGCAACAGCAGCAAGCAGTGTGGGAATGGAGCATGCAGATGGCATGCAACTCTGCAAAATTTCACTCCACTCTTGCCTCCACAGCAGTGTCACTTTTCCTACTGCACCTTAGTAGTATTACTTGGTCTAGAATTCTGTATTCCTTGCTCTTCAGAGAATAGCCTACGAAGATGCCTTCTTTGGCCCTGGATTCTAGTTTGAATCTCTTTTCTTTTGGTATATGGGCATAGGCCTTGGATCCAAATACTCTATGTGTTCTACACTTGACTTTCTGTTATGCCATAACTCATAAGGAGTTTTCTCTGTGGCTTTGGTTGGCAATCTGTTTCGCAAGTAAACTGCAATCATTGCAGCTTCTCCCCAGTGCCTGTAGGGAAGGCCTGAGTCAATTAGCATGCATCTGACCATGTCCATTATAGAGCGATTCTTGTGCTCAGCAACCCCATTCTGTTCTGGTGTGTGGGGTAAATCTGTGCTGGATTCCATGTTCCCTTAGGAAAGTTTGCACTGACGTGTACTCACAACCATGGTCAGACTGGATAGCTTGGGGTTTCCCGTTGAACTTGTTAGAGACCATGGAAATGCAGTCTCTCAGTTTCTACTCAGTTTGCAATTTTTCCTTCAGCAAATTACACATGGTGTATCTTAAATAATCACCAATGAAAGATAACAGATTAATGTTATTTCCGGGTGATGCTGGTTTGATAGGCCCACGTAAATCAGTGTGAATTAGCTTAAGTGGCTGCTTAGACCATCTCTGACTTCGTTTGGGAATAGAAGGGCAAGTTGTCTTTCCCTTTATACAACTTACACACAATTGATTATCATCGGCACACTCGCTTGTATTGATTCATTTTAACAAGCCCTTTGTAGTTGCAAGATGGCTTCTGGGTCATGGTGAGCAAATCTCCTGTGCCAAAGCTCTAAGGACTTCTGGTCAGCAGTTGACTTGGCTATACAAGTCTCTGGTTCCTGGCAGTCTAGATGAAAGACTCCATTTCTGAGATCACCTGTGGAATACCTTAGCATGAGACAGTTCATGTTATTCTCAAAAGTGTGTGGCAAATGTTTTTTTCTGAGAGTGCGGGCACATTTAACAAATTTTCCTTTAAATCTGGAATGTATAAAATAGCATATTCTCAAAGTGTGTGGTGGAACTTATTACAGTTCTGCAGGGCCTGTAAAATGGAGCTGTTCTGCCAGACCTTTGGCTGAGGCGGCAGGTGTTTAACCATCTTGGCCTCCCCTGCTCACAGTAACTTATCTCACTAACATCCTACAAGAGGCACTATGGACTGCTCTGGAGTTTTTGTCTTGTTTTAGTTGCCATCTTGTTCCACTTGTTTTAAATTGGGCTTTGATTATATGTTTATTGCTTCTATATTTTATATGTTGTGAGCTGCCCTGAGCCTACTTGTGGGATAGGATGGGATAGAAGCTAAATAAATAAATAAATAAATATGCAGTAATCGTAGTTCCACTATCACCTATTTGGCAATTTAGTGTAACTTTTCCTTGTTATGTCTACTTGATCTACTTTGGCTAGGCACACTGTTCCTGAAGCATTTGTGTCCAGTTCGTCAAACAAATTGATATCTGGTGTCATATATATGGAAGCACCGCTATCAATTAGTCAGGGCTTGTGATTTTCATTCATTTGTGCTAAACAAAATACACAATAATTAAATTGCTTTTGGGGGGGAGAAATCCTTCTGTCTCTGTGTTTGAGTGTGAGGTTGCTTGTTGGTGCTTGCATTTCCATTTCTATTGAGCAAGCACTCCCTCTGGATATGACCTGACTTGTTACAACTGAAGGAGTGAGGGACATTTCTTTTGTCTTTGGGGTTGGGCTTTCTGTGGTTAATTGGCTTAGTTCCTGCTCCCCTTGACCTGGCCTCTCAGACCATGTAACTTGAGTTATTCTTGCTTTTGTGCTGCTCATGATTGCCCTTTTGTTTAAGGTACTCAGCTCTTATCAGCCCCAGAGGGTCTTCCAACTTAGAATCTTTCCCAGTAAATGTTGAAATGAACACAGAATAAGATTCAGGTAGGGAACTTAGAAACAGTCCAATTTATAAATCCTCACCTACCATTTTACCAGCAGTTGCAAGCTTATCAGTTAGATTTAATAGCATTTCTATATGGGTTTCTGCATTTGTTTTCTTGTAGCCTAAGTGAGAAAAGTTCTCTAAAAAAGAAATCTTGGTAGCCCAGCCTTGCTTTTCAGAGACCTTTCTTAAGGCTTCAGTCATCCCTTTTGCAGTTTCTTGTCCTTTTATGTACACCAATTGGGAATCAGCCAGTGTAACAATAATTAAATGTGTTTTAACATCTGCATTCTCCCATCTCATGATCACATTTTCAGACCCTGAAGGCTGTGGAACAGTTAATGAAAAATTAGCTTTTTCTTCTTTGATCTGATGCTCAATTCTAAAAAGCCATGCATTGAAATAATCTCTGCTAAGTTTCTCTAGGATTGTATGTTACTTGCTCTGAGGCCTGCTGTATGTAGGGGAGGGCAAGTTAGAAATCTATTAAATAAGTATTGTTGTGCTATGTTAGCAATGCAAAAGGGAGAGAGAGAGAAAAGTTTCTTTCTTCACTCAGAGCTTGAGAGCAGCTGTTGAGCAAATTCCCAGTGTCTTTTGCTCTTGCCAGCAGGCGGTGAATCCTTGGAATTGCTCAAGCAAGAGGCAAACAAACAAATAAGAGAAATTCCTTTTAAACTTTAAAATTCACTCTGGGCTCATAACCCAATTGGGATATTTGGTTAATATAGCAGAGTTTTGCCCAGTCATAGAAGTGTGATATTGAATGCAGTAAATAAATCTTCAAAGAACTATATTACAAAAAAGGTAAACTTACATTTATTCAAGTAGATCCAGTTCACATTCAGGTTGCAGTCAAAAGAAGAAAAAGAAGCTTAATCTATAGAGTACTTTCCCTGTCACAAATGGCCAGCTTGTTTGGCATCATGTGTGTGGGAGTATGAGGTCATTGTATGTACAAGAGAGAGCTGCAGAGACATGTATTTCCACGGAAGGCCATGCGAAGAGAAAGGACAAAGAGAGCGAGGAGGGGTCAGAGGGCAGCTCCGAGGTTAAGACAAAGCGAGGCATCCTATTAAAGGAGATAACACCTATACACCCATAGATGTAGCACCGCCCCAATGTCCATGCATGCTGAGTCGAGTGACTCCAACAAGGAGGGCTAAAAGTAATTCTTTCAATGACTGTTTTCAATATGTATTTTAAACTATAACTGCAAGCAATGCACATCAGTTTTGTACTTTCCACAATCTTTAGTCATTTGTCAGTCATGCCCTGCAGTATAATGGCAACATTAATGGCATGCTGTGACTCCTTGCAAGAGCCTGCCCTTTGTCATGTTGTATACACTTGAAGATCTGTTTTGTTTCCCTTTCCTTATTCTAAAATTTTATTTATCAAGCCCATCTTTCTCCAAACACAGTTGGGACCGAAGGCAGGTAACAATCTCTCTTATATATAATTGCTGAATGGTGGTGGCTTCTGTCCTATGGGGTGGTGAGATTGCATGTGCTCCTTCAGCCATTGGCCTGTCAGCTGCCAGTCAAGACTACTGGCGTGCCATTGGCCGGGTGTGCTCCTCTTCCCTGCCCACTCCCCTTTCAGCCACTGTGCTCTGTGTCAGAAGTACTCTGTCTCCTGACGAACACAGTTCTCTTGCTTAGCTCCTGTCTGGGACAAAGGTTTCCCTTAGTGGCTGTTGTGAGGAACTCATAAGGTTGCCAGCTCCAGGTAAGGAAGCCAGTTTAAGGAAGCCATAGTTTGGGGAGGGGAGAGGGCAGGCCTCAGCTGAATAGATTGCCATAGAGGCCCCCGGCCAAAGCATTCTAACTTCTTTCTCAGTGGCTGTTGGTAGGCAACCAAGCTTGGTTCTGCCAGTAAATAGACAAAGGAACAAAACCCTTTCTATGCCTCTGTGAGAAACTCATTGGGCCCAGTCCTGAGTATGGTTGCCAGCTCCAGGTTTGGAAATTCCTGCTACCCCATGACAGCCAAGACTTCAGAGCACAGTAGAGGCTGCAGGTGGGGGGGGAGATGGAAAGCTGAACAATGAGGGGGAAATGAAGGTACATTGATGCTTCGCTGGGAAGGAGATAAGGTTGCCAACTCCAGGTAGAGGCTGCAGATTGGGCGGTATGGACAGCTGATCAGTGAGGGAAATGAAGGTAGGTTTATGCTTGGCTGGGAAGGAGATAGGGTTGCCAACTTCAGGTGGAAAAATTCCTGGAGATTTGAGAGATGGAGCCTGGAGAGGGTGAGGTTTGAGGAGGAGTGGGGCCTCAGACAGGTACAATGCCATAGACTCTGCCCTCCAAACCAGCCATTCCCTCATGGGGAACCACTGTTGCCAAAATCCAGCTGAGGGTTGGATATCACTCAGAATTCCAACTGGTCTCCAGATGGCATTGTTCAGTTCCCCTGGAGAAAATGGTGGACTCTGTGTCCTTATACCCTACTGAGTTGGCCCCCCTATGACAGCCAAGGTTATGTGGCAGTCAGGGCTTCAGAGCATGGTGGGGGCTGCTGGTGGGGGGGGCGGACAGCTGATCAGTGAGGGGGAAATGAAGGTAGGTTGATGCTTGGCTGGGAAGGAGATAGGGTTGCCAAGTCCAGGTGGGAAATTCCTGGAGATTTGAGATGGAGCCTGGAGAGGGTGAGATTTGAGGAGGAGTGGGGCCTCAGACAGGTACAATGCCATAGACTCTGCCCTCCAAACCAGCCATTCCCTCATGGGGAACCACTGTTGCCAGTCTCCAGGTGGGGGCTGGAGAGCACTCAAAATTACAACTGCTCTCCAGATGGCATTGATCCGTTCCGCTGGAGAAAATGGTGGACTCTGTGTCCTTATACCATGCTGAGGTTGCCATGGCAAATTGATGCTGAGTGCCCACGGCCTTGGCACTCTCCCAGAGCCTCTTTCTAGCGCTCATTGTATTTATTTCCACAATGGGCCTTATTCCTAGTAATCAATATAACATTTTAAAAGATAATTAATATGAGAAAGTAGAGGGAGTCCTAGCCGGGGATTTTAGCCAACCAAAGAGAAAAATTCATTCTGCCGCCAAATCCCTCGTAACAGGTTCCAGGTCATGAAGGTCTTTAAGGCTAAGTAGATCTGGAAACAGACAGGCAGCCAACCTCAAAAATATGTGTAGTATGTTCACACTAGCTTCCTCAGACAGCAAAGGTTGATGTGGCATTTTGCATCAGTTGAAGTTTCTCAGTTGTCTTCAGAGACAGTCTTGCATACAGCACATAAAAATAACAGCCTCGGTTTACTGTAGCATGGATCAGTGTGGCCAGATCAGGTGTCTGCAGAAAAGAAGCAGTCTTCTGAATGTGTAACAGGTATTCCTTTTGTCTCAGTCATCTTCTATATGAGTTATTTCTGACACCATAACTTAAACAAAATCCTCTATAATATGATTTTGTCATGCTTCATTTTTTATATTTAACATGCCTTAGAAGAAGAAAAGAAGAGAAGAGATTGGCTTTATACTTTGCCCTTCACTACCCGAAGGAGTCTCAGAGCGGCTTACAATCTCCTTTCCCTTCCCCTCCCCACAACAGACACCCTGTGAGGTAGGTGGGGCTGACTTTTGAGAACTGCTCATGAGAGAACAGCTTTGAAAGAAATTGTAACTGACCCAAGGTCACATGAGCAGCTGCAGACGGAGGAGTGGGGAATCAAACCCGGTTCTCCCAGATTAGAGTCTACGCTCCTAACCACTATACCAAACTGGTTCAATAAGTTTTAATTTAGTACTAAGCATAAAACATTGGAAATATGGATAGAGACACCAGAGATTGATGTCATTATGTGTTAAATGTCTAGATAATCAAGTTCTTTTGAATCCTCCTTAAAGACACTGCAGAGTTTTCCTGTGCACATTGAATCAGGTTGGGGTAGCATGCATGATAGAAAAGAGATTTCCTAAGATAAGACAGAAGAAAATTGAGAGTTGCATAAATACCTAATGCTATCTTTCCCTTATAATAATTTTATTTTTTATAGAGTATAAGTTCCTCATTCATGGAATCACAACATGTTTCTCTTGAAGGTTCTGAACACAGTTTATCAGAATATTCAAAAAAGACGAGTGTGAAGTCATTAAAAAGCATACTCAAGTCAGAAGTAACATCCTCTAAAAGTGTAGCTTCGCCAGAGACTGGGACTTCTACACCCCACAGAAAAGAGGATGGTATCATTTTTGTAGATGTTGAAAAACATGACAGTTATCCGTCTCAGCAATTCGAGAGTACAGCTGATTTGACATCAATGAATGATGAGCCTCAGTTAGAAACAGCATCTTTGAGATCCATGACTTCAGCATCTATAAAACAACCAGAACATGATATCTCTTCTGACAGAAAAGGTGGTGTGGTTTTTGTAGATGTTGAAAAAGATGACAGTGCTCTATTTGAGCAAGTTGAGAGTTCAGCCAATTTGAGACCAGTGGAAGATGAGTCCAGATCAGAAACAGCATCTTTTAAAGGTGTGACTTCAGCATCTATAAAACAGGCAGAACAAATCCCCCACAGAAAAGAAGATGGTGTAGCTTTTTTAGGAGTTGAAGACTATGGCAGTGATCAAGAAGAGCAATTTGAGAGTGCAGCTGGTTTGACACCAATGGAAGATCTAGATCTAGCCGCATCAAAAGCTTTATCTTTTAAAAGAGAATCATCAGCATCTATAAAACAGGCAAAAGGCATTCTCCATAGAAAAGAAGATGGTGTAGCTTTCTTAGACATTGAAGACTCTGATAGTAATCAACAAGAGCGCCTTGAAAGTGCAACTGATTTGTGGCCGTTGGAGGATCTATCCACATGGGAAACATCATCCTTTAAAAGAGGAAGCTCAGCATCTATGAAGCAGGCAAAAGGCATACCCCATAGAAAAGAAGATGGTGTAGCTTTCTTAGACATTGAAGACTCTGATAGTGATCTAGAAGAGCAAATTGAAAGTGCAACTGATTTGTGGCCAATGCCGTTGGAAGATCTAACCACATTGGAAACATCATCCTTTAAAAGAGGAAGCTCAGCATCTATGAAGCAGGCAAAAGGCATACCCCATAGAAAAGAAGATGGTGTAGCTTTCTTAGACATTGAAGACTCTGATAGTGACCAAGAAGAGCAACTTGAAAGTGCAACTGATTTGTGGCCATTGGAAGATCTAACCACATTGGAAACATCATCCTTTAAAAGAGGAACCTCAGCATCTATGAAGCAGGCAAAAGGCATACCCCATAGAAAAGAAGATGGTGTAGCTTTCTTAGACATTGAAGACACTGATAGTGATCTACAAGAGCACCTTGAAAGTACAACTGATTTGCTGACAAAACATCAGGCCACACCAGAAGCAGAATCTTCCAGCAGTGAAACATCTACATCTCTTAAACATACAGAACACATGCATTCTACTCTACACAGAAAAGGAGATGATGTGGCCTTCTTACCAGACAAAGTTTCTGATCCTGATCATCAACAGCAATAGGAGAGTATAGGTGTGTTGAGCTCAGTGGAAGATCTTGCTAAAGCAGAAATGACCTCCATAAAAAAGTGAAACCCCAACATCTGTTAAAAAAAAAAAAGGCAGGGCACATTCCCCAGAGAATGATGAAGATGAAAAATGATAGAATTAATCAAAAGTACCAATGAAACGTGATTAATTATAAATCTGGATTTTTGCCAATGACCTTATTCTGTTACACTGTATACTTGCTTGAAGGCTGAATAGTAGTCATAAACCTTTTCCCCCAAGGTTATACAGTATGGTATGGTGAGTATGCATTATTAGAATTCTATGTCCCCCATTAAAATTAAAAGCAGCAGTAGTATGGGGAGGCTGAATCTAAACAGAATATCAGGGCTGCAGTAGGTAACCCCAGTCCTCTGCGATATTTTCCTAGCCTAAAGCATCATCTCAGATTTGTTATATACCATTTGGGGTAAACCATACAGTGTCTGTATGATTTGGGAGGGGTGGGTTTTGTGTGTGGTGGGTTGTTGTTTTTTTTACTATGTAAAAATAGTAACTCGGGAAATTTACATTGTAATTTGATATAGTTACTCCGGTATAAATCCACTGATTTCATTGGATGTAGACTGGAGTTTTCTCTGTATAGGATTGCACTGCCAGATGAGAAAAATGGTATGGCTCTGATTTGAGAGCCTCTGTGGCTGATTTTAACTTTTTTAAAAACTGGGAGTTTCAGATACAAATTTCCCACTATCCTACTAGTTCTCAGTGTTCATACTTCAATTGTGCTTCACTTTTCTAACTCAAAGTACAATAATCTGAAAATAGAGGAGTCTTAATTCAGATTAAATAAATTGACAGGTTGCTTTTATAAAAAACTAAAGTCTTTACCATGTTGTAGAAGGACTGATTAACAGCTTGTGCTCAAACATAATATGTTTGGTTGTCTGGGATTTTCCACAGCTGGAAGCCATAAAAACACTTTTTATAAAATATTTTATTTGTCATATTGCTTGTGTATTTTCTCCTGTATTGATGATATCCAAGAAAGTATAGTACTACACTGTTTTATGAGGAATATACTGACAGCAGTGTGAAGTGATCAAATAGGAATCCAGAACAGGTACTTTATAGATTTTTTTCTTTTCAGAATTCAAATCTTGAATGAGAGCATCTATCAGTTTGATAATAAACAAAATGTTCAGAATTATGTACTACTGTTTAATGTGGGTAAGGGAAAAAGGATTCTGCTATCATAACTGTATTTATACACCAAATTAAAGTTAAACAATGACTGGACTACAATTATAATTTCTTCAGGACTGATAAGCTTCAGATCAATGCAGCAGGGGCAATATTGCCGACCCCTTTTTTAAAAAGGAGCAGTTTAATAAAAGCTTTAGAATCATATAAGGAATTGAGATGCTGAAACTGGATTAAATTCATAGAATATACTTGGTTGTTCCAGGATAGCATTTCATTAGCATTCCATTTTAACTAGTTAAGACTTAAGTGTGTGAGGCCCATTTTTAAGCAATGTAATTGGAGTTGAAATTGTAAAAAGCTACTAAAGTATTATATGAAACCTATTTTAATTCAAATGCTAGTGGTACTGGATTTTTGAAAAATAGTTATGAAACAAAAACCCTTCACTTCTAGCCTACAATTTTGCTCAGCAAAATTTGAAGCCTTCCTGCTGTCTAAAACAGCCTTTCTCCAGCTTAAGTAGCTCTTCTTCCCCCAGAAGACTCACTTACTGTGCAATTCTGAACTGAGTTACAGCTAAGAGCTAGATGGATTTAGAATGGTATAACTGTTTAGGACTGTACTGTAAAATTGGAGGAAGGCCCCTTAATCTGGTGAAAATTGGTCTTAGTCTTAGTGAAAATACGTGGAAGGAACATTGACAATTTGCGATATGCAGATGACACCATATTTCTGTGAGAAAATAGTGAAGACGTGAATGACTACTGATGAAGATTAAAACAGAAACTGCCAAAGTGGGATTAGAGCTGAACATCAATAAGACAAAAGTAATTACTAATGGGGAATTACACAACTTTAAGGTTGACTGTGAAGAAATTGAAACTGTTCAAGATTTTCTATTCCTTGGCTCTGTCATCAACTAAAAGGGAGACTGCACCCAAGAGAAGAAGACAAACAGGGGAGGGCAGCTATGATGATCTCGCCCTCTTCCCTCCTGTCCACACAGGATTTTCCTTTCTGTCTTCTTTCTTCTTATTTGTCTATGACTATCCTGGCGGGGTCTGGTCCATGAGGTCGCGAAGAGTCGGACTCGACTGTGCGACTGAACAACAACAACAACAAATCCCATCCAGCAGCCTTAATAGAGAGAGAGAGAGATGCTGGCCCACCCCATGGAACTGAGGGGATCACCTTATATTCTGCTTTTGAAATGGCACACAAGAGGCTTTTGAAAATTCAAAATAAACAATTTTTTAAAATTTAACTTGGAGGAGAAAAGGTCAGGTGGAATTAGGTGTAGGATGGATGAGGTGCACAGATAATAATACTGGGGTAACTTTGTATTCACACAAACACCAGATAATTTGTTGCCAACAAGTAAGTGTTTCTGCTATTCAACAAGGTCTTTAACACTGAGGAGAGAGCCTTTTCAGTTTCTGCTTAAACACTCAGGCATAGGTTTCTGAGTTTCACCTACACATAAGTTAAGGCAGGAACACATGACCAGGTTCCCAAAATCCTTCTTTATATAAACCAGGGATCACTCATCTTTTCTAGAAGCTATTTCCCTTCTTAACTCGGCAGGAATCATTTCTCTTTACTAGAAGCTATTTCCCTTTTTTGGCTTGAATGAGGATCCTCCTTGATCTACTCACTCTCTTAGCCTCCTTCCCAGTCCACAGTCAGTGCTTAACTATCTCCTTCAGCTGTCGGTTCCCAACTGTTATTCTTCTGGGTGGGTGAAGTCGCTGCTTGGCCTTCACTCATGCACTGTGTAGCTTTGCAAAAGCAATTTAAATAGCTGTTGCAAGCCCTGCTGACATGGATCTTATGAACCTTCTGGCAGGGTCATGGGAGGTCTGTTGAGCGGGATGGCATGGACCAGGCTCACGGACCATAAACTGGGCCCTGGTCCATGGAAAAATTAGGCCTGTGGTCTAGTCCATTCTCATCCCTAGTATTCACTGAAGAAACTGGGCACTGAAAACCACTGGCTTCCCACTAGACAATTCAGAACATCTTGAACCTGGGGAATAGCACAGTAATCAGAGAATGAATCCGATATTTTGATCTTTTTCTCAATTACAGTTACTGATGAGGCATAAGGGCTATGTGACTTACTGACAATGTGATTGGCAGCAAGTCTTGGATGTTCTGGTGTTATATCTTCTGTCTCAGAGACTGCATTTTTATGAGAGTGTACTCAGAATGGGGAAGGATCTGTTAAGAGGATATGATGTTAAATATCCTTGATAAGTCCCATTCAAGAACAAAGAGGGAATGCAGATCCAGGTGGTCAGCCATGTTGGTCTGAAGCAGTAGAACAAATTTAGAGTCCAGTGGCACCTTTAAGACCAACAAAGTTTTATTCAAGGTATGAACTTTTGTGTGTACGAACACTTCCAAATACATTGGAATGGTAGGTAAGGTTCAAACTCATAGATGGGCTGAACAGCAAATCCGCATGTAACATGATGAAGATGTGCAAAGAGAAACTAAATAACAAGCGAAGGTTATAAGATCAACAGTTGTAAAATATGTCAAAACAGCACATAAATGTGTAAAGGTATCTTCTAATTGTGGGAAGTAAACTGACTCTCCATGCTCTCCTCTTAGATGTGGAAGTCATTTAACAGCACTTTTTTCTTTTTCAAGGTGGATGCAGCAAAACATCCCAATATTCTTTGCATTATAAAATGTAATAATAATGCTTTGCTTATTTCTCAGCATTCTGTGCAGCTCTGCTATTAGGTGCTCCAGCTCTTCTCTTTCCACCGAGAAGTCTTGAATGTCCACCGCTGTTCTTCCATCTCTTTATTATGTTCACGACATGAGGTCCCTGGACAATTGCCTTCATGTCTCCAAGACATAAACATAATGTCGCCTAGAGAATTTGTCGTTACCACTCCTGTTTCATTCTGCCTCTTCTTGAGTTTAACTTTGGCTTCTACAGCTATGTAGGAAATCAAACTATTTTCTTCTTATACCTTCTTCCAACCTATCATTCTTAAAGAATGCAGCAGCACATTTTCACAGAAATAAAGGTGGTGTGGCATTTACCAACATGAACACAACCAGCATTAACAGAACTCATTAGCAATATAGTGAGACATGATCAGTTAATGAGGTTTGTATGCCTTGCATAGAACTATGGACATATATTTTAGTAGTGCTTTTGTAACTCAGATGCAAATAAATTTAAACATGTAATCCCATTGAAGATTACATTTACTGACATTCCCTCTAGATTTTTTTATCTAAAGGATTGTCTCTTCCTATCTGCCTGATGACCTATTGCTGTCTTCAGGCTGCCCCTGCTATAGATGTTCCCCCATTGAAGGTACTAGTCCACCTGCATTGACCGAAGCCCATGCTTTTGTATCATACCCCGTGGAACAGGCTCCATGAGTAGGTGAAGGGGTTTCTGTCTCGAGATGTTTAAGAGACAACGCAGGGATATTTTATTTGCCAGGACGTTTAATGAGGTATGGGTTTCAGGCTTTATTGTGTATTTTAAATTTGAGTTTGTAAGCCTTGAGTCATATAGAAAGGTGGGATAGAAATATTTTAATAAATAATCCTATAGCTTGACAGGCATTAAGAACATAATAAGAACATAAGAGACGCCAATGTTGGATCAGGCCAAAGGCCCATCCAGTCCAACACTCTGTGTCATACAGTGGCCAGAAATACCAGTGCCACCAGGAGGTCCACCAGTGGGGCCAGGACATTAGAAGCCCTCCCACTGTTGACCCCCCCCAAGCACCAAGAAGACAGAGCATCACTTGCCCCAGAGCCCCTATCTATACCTTGTGGCTAATAGCCACTGATGGACCTCTGCTCCATATGCTTAACTAATTCCCTTTTGAAGCCATCCATGCTTGTAGCAAAGTACCTCTTTCTTTACCTGCTCTTTCCCATGCATAATCTTATAAACCTCGATCATGTCACCCCTCAGTCGTCTTTTCTCCAAGCTAAAGAGCCCTAAGCGCTTTAACCTTTCCTCATAGGGAAAGTGTTCCAACCCTTTTATCATTCGAGTTGCCCTTTTCTGCACTTTTTCCAAAGCTATAATATCCTTTTTAAGGTGTGGTGCCCAGAACTGCACACAGTATTCCAAATGAGGTCTCACCATTGATTTATATAGGGGCATTATTATATTGGCTGATCTGTTTTCAATACCCTTCCTAATAATCCCCAGCATAGCATTGGCCTTCTTTATTGCAGTCACACACTGTCTCGACATTTTCAGTGAGTTATCTACTACAACTCCAAGATCTCTCTCTTGATCTGTCTCTGCCAGTTCAGACCCCATCAATGTGTATTTATATTTAGGATTTTTGGCTCCAATGTGCATCACCTTGCACTTGGTCACATTGAACCCCATTTGCCATGTTGACGCCCACTTGCCCATCTTTGACAGATCCCTTTGGAGTGCCTCACAATCCTCACTGGTTTTCACCACCCTGAACAACTTTGTATCATCTGCAAATTTAGCCACTTCACTGCTTACTCCCATCTCCAAATCATTAATGAACAAGTTAAAAAGCAGTGGACCAAGTACTGATCCCTGCGGTACCCCACTGCTTACCACCCTCCACTGAGAAAATTGCCCATTTATACTCACTCTCTGTTTTCTATGAATTAGCCAGTTTTTGATCCATAAAAGGACTTGTCCTTCTATCCCATGATTTTTGAGCTTACTTAGGAGCCTTTGATGAGGACCTTTATCAAAAGCTTTCTGGAAGTCAAGGTAAACAATATCTTGTCCACATGTTTGTTCACGCCCTCAAAGAACACTAACAGGTTAGTGAGACAAGATCTTCCCTTACAGAAACCGTGCTGAATCTGCCTCAATAGGTTTTGTTCATCTATGTGCCTACGAATTCTTTCCTTAATAATGGTTTCCACCATTTACCCAATTTAACAGGGACGGTGTGTGAAGATGTGACAGATTCTGGCCATTGTTATATACGAAAGGAGGAAAAAGCTCAGAGCATTTGTGGCTTCTGTTTCCTCCATATTGGTATAATGTTCACGGCTGCTTTGAAGTTCAATACTGTTCTGAGAAGCTGCTCACACATTCAAGTTATGCAAGTCAATCACTAATTGGAAGGTGTCATATACATACATGTGAATTACCCATTAGTTTTGTGTCTGCAAAGCAATAAATCACCTGTCCTAAGAAATTTGTTGTCATAATGGTTGAATTATATATTACTTGAAGCCTTATGGATATGCTAAGATAAATATAAATTCTGCAAGGCAAGGGAAGAGGGACCTCAAAAGACACCAAACTTATTACAAAGAGATCGATTAATGCTGCATACTCAAGATAGCCATACACAGTGTTCACCTCTTTAACATACTAAGGTAACAGGAAGTATCAACTTTTTCAATGCATATTTATGGCTATATTGGTCCTATTTTGGGTTTGTGGTTAGGGAACAATGTATATATAAGAACAAAAGAAATGCTGGCTGCATCAGACAAGTGGTCTCACTAGTCCAGCAACCTGTTTCACACAGCAGCTAACCAGTTATCTGGAGGGTCAAACAAAGAGGACACAGAGCAGAGGCCAAGGCCTTCCCCAGTCTTGCCTTCTAGTGCTGGGTTTCAGAATTTTTCACTACCTCGGAATATGAAGGTTCCTTTTAGTCACCAAGGCCAGCAGACACTGATGAGACCTATCCATGAATCTGACTTACCTGCTTTTATAGCCAGCTATGCTCATGGCACTTCACTGGCAATGAATCTCATAATAATATTATTGTTTTAATAAAGCGGTATTTCTTTTTGTCTGCCCTGTGCCTACTGCCCCTTGACTTCACTGGGTGTCCCTGAGGTCTACTATTGTGTGTATATTAAGTGCCATCAGGCCACTTCCTACTCAAGAGAATAATTTACCCCTCTCCTTTCCCTATTATTTGATAAACCTCCACCGTGCCTCTTCTGCCACCCCCACCCCCCCAACTAAAAAGTCCCAGATTCTCCAGCGTTTCGTATTAGGAAACTTGCTCCAGCCCTTGATCATGGTGGCTGCCTTCCTCTGCATTTTCCCCAATGCAGTGCGTAGTGATTGTTTTGGAGCAACCACTGCACAGTCTGAAGTCTTGCGTACCGCTTTCTTCTGTCGTACGCCGCCACAATCCTCAGGCAAAAAGTGGTCTGCCCTTCAAATAGTTGTCTGGAATCGCTCGTGCCGGCTAAGGAACTCTAATTCTTGGAGCCACGTGCGATCTGAGGGCGCCGCCTGGGCGGCAAGTCCCTGGCCAAAGAGGCTGCAGCTTGACACCGAGCCTCAGGCGGAGAACCTCCCAGCACCTACCAAGTCCCGTACGGCTCCAGTCCTCTCTGCGCCACTCCTGCCCCACCGTGGCTGAAGAAGCCTGGGCACTGGCGACCTACCTCGGGGGAGACCTCTAGGCCCATCTCCCCAAAGCGAGGAGCGCGCTCTTTTTTTAGAGGACGAAGTAAGTGGGATCCCGTGGCTGCCTCCCCTCCCCCGGCGGAACCCGAGGCGTCCGCCGGCACTGTTTACAGTTGCTGTAGCTACGAGAGTAGCTCATCGTCTGGTTCTTTGGGCTGTTGGGAGGATTCCGATGTTTCCTTCAACTCACGGCAGGTTTAAAGAGACCCAGCCCTGCCGAATCAAGCTAATAGGTATGGAAAGCGCGTGAATGGGGACGACTTCTTAATGGAGCGCTCGCACATTGCAAGTAGCCGGCGCGAAGGCTCAAGATGCTATAGTTCAACCCTTTTGCGGTCTAGCTTGTTTGCTGGTGAGTTGCCGCCTTTTAAGAACGTAGGAGCCCTTTAATTTCTAGTATCTAATCACAAACTGAAATGCTACGTGTGAAAGCCAGCAGTTCTCCGCTCTTAGGGAGCTGAAGGGGCCAGGACCGGATCCAATGCAGTGAACTCCTGAGATGCCTCTCCGGAGCTCACGACCTTGCCCTCTGCAAGGGGGGGAGGCGTGCGCCTTGAAGACGGGCGCAGACCGAGGTGGCAGCCTAGGTGATTGGCAGTGGCATGTGTCATCCAGACTCACAGCCGTGAGGGAGTGAGGCGGGGAATTCCAAAGGCTCTGGAGCTTGCCTGCATCGCCGGGTTCTGAGGTGTGCCTTCCATACCCAAGGAACTCAGTGATATCCCGGCAACAACGCTTTTGGGGGTGGAGATGGTGCCTCTCTCCCAGAGCCACGCCCACACCGCCTGGGTACCGCCTTGTTCCTTGCTGAAGGGGACTCATGGATGTGCCCAGGGGTCCTTTGGTAGAAAAAGAGCTAGGGGAACTCATTAGCATAACTCATTAGCATATGCCACACACCCTGACATCACCGGAAGTGTGTCATAAGGCCACCCCCCCCCAATGGTCCCCACCACTGGCCTTGCAGCTCCACTGCCGAGCCCCATGAGGGGCCCGGCAGTGGACCTGCAAGGCCGGCGGGAGTGCAAGGAAGCCCTGAGAAGGCCTGCCCTGGCCCCAGGCAGGCAGGGGTGGGGAGAGGCAGGGAGGAAGCAACTTACCCTCCCTCTTCTCCTGCCTCCTCCTGGCTGAATGAGGGCTGGAAGCGGGGGGGCGGGGCTTCGTCATGTGCCCCGCCCCCATACCTCACCCAGGGGAACGGCGATGCCCCGCGATCCCCCCCCCCGAAATGACCTCTGGATGTGCCGATACTTTCCTCTCTTCTGCTGCTAGGCCCAGTGCAGCTGCACGGGCAATTGAGGGGAGAATCTTCTTTTGAAATAAGACTCCTCCCTCCCGTTTGGCTTCAAGGAGGCAAGCTCCAGAGCCTCTGGAGTTTGGCTCCTGCCAGTTGTGGTGGTGGGGAAATACATGCGCACCTCTCAGACCAGGGCCCCAGAACTGGAGATGGAAAGGGCATGTACATTGCAAATCTGTGCTTGTCGTTGCCCAGTGCCTCCTGTAGAGCTCACTGACTTGCTCCCTGTTACCGGAGGTGCTGTAAAGAGGGTGACACAACCCCCCTAACCCTGAGCTACCCAGGTCCACAGTGGAGGCATGTCCCCTAAATCAAGGTTGGCAAGCTTGGGAGATTGCTTCCTTGCCACATGTCAGCAGTGGTATGGGTGGGAGGCAGAGAGTGGTGCCAAAATAGTCAGGCATTTGGGGCAGCAAAATGCCCTGCACAAGCCTTGGATGTGAACAAACCTTGCAGAAGTTACCTTTAAGTTTCTGCTCTCTGCTGTGCCTATGCATTCTGCTCATGGCCCCCTTGATACTGTTGAACAATGCTGAGGGGAATATCATCCCAAACTAAACACAGATGGTCTTTATTTAAAAGGAATCAGTTGGAACTTTCACTATAGGATCCTATTTTCATAACCTAATTTTCATACCAGAATTTCAGCTGAAATAAGCATGCCTTTCTTTCACTGTGATCGAAGAAGCATTGGCTATGATTCAATTGAGGATATTTCTCTTTTAAAATAGGTAAATAATAATAGCCGATTCTATCTGCAATGGCTATAAGAATAAAACCTCTTCAAAAAAGTAAGAAAACTGCATGATAATTCAGCAATGGAATAAACTGCTCCAAGCAGCTGTGAAATCATCTTTCTTGGAAACTTTCATCAAAAGGTAAGGCAAACACCTTTCCATGCCTGCTCTGGATGGAGGATATTCTGAAACGGGGTAGGCTTATAGACCTGGTATCTCATTAGCTTCTTTCCTGATTAAAATTCCATCAGCGGCAGACAGTATTGTGCTGTGAGCTACAACTTTTGATCTCTATCAGTATGCTGTGTCCAAGGAGGGGAAAGGTCTGTGAACTGCCGATTGGGGAATGGGAGGTGCAACCTATATACTGCAAGGAGAGAATTGTATTAGTAAGGACTGAGGGAAATGTTGGGCTTCTTGTGGGTTTCCTCTGTCCTCCCTTCCTTGCCATCTTCTGGTAGTTTCCACAGAAGGATAGTGACTGGATGAACTCAGATCTTCCCCATGAGATGGGCACTCTGGCCACTGTACTGCAGTGACCAGTGTTCCCTCTAAGCTGTGGAGTCTTGTGAGCAAAAATTCTACTTTGAGCTACTGGCATTAAAAGTTGTGAGCGAGTGATTTGGCTACTGCATAAATGAGTTTGCTCTGGAGCCATCCTTCCTGAGCTAAGACAAAAATGTGTGAGCCAGAGGCTAAAAAACTGTGAGCTAGCTCACGCTAACTCAGCTTAGAGGGAACACTGGCAGTGACTTTTGTTGTGGTCCGAGAGGTGACTGGAAATATAGGGTGGTTTTTACTTCATCTTATGTCAGCACTTGTATTTCATCTCCTGTGGAAAGTTGTTGTCACAACTCAGTTTTATGTCTTTGACGATAGGAAATTTCTCAGAACTGTTGTGAGGATAATAAAGACTTTAAAGCAGTTAAGACAACAAAAATGGTGTACATGTCTGCATGGATTATGTATCATCTGCTGTTCTCTGACTAATAATATTTCTGATTCTTTTGACAGAACCTTACCTTTGACACAACAAAAGCTAGTCCCATTTACCCAAAATGGAGGACCTTAAGATCAGTTTTAAAGTCCCTTCCTTGTAGTCAGCTGCACTCACTGTATAGTCTTAAGAAGGATTTTGAGAGGGACCCTTTGAAAAATAAAGACTGTGTGTCTCAGTGGGTTGCTGAGGCTCCACTGGGGTGGGCTTTGTCGTCTGCCAGCAAAACTGACAACAAAATGGACTCCTCTTTACATCTGGACTGGGCAGACAGCACAAATGAATCCTTCTGTGAACAGTTTACATCCTTGCACACCTCTTCAAACAGCAGTATGCTGGGAGGAGACAGTGCCTTATCAGGTAACATGGTTCACACACAAGCCTTTCAGGAAACAAAGCCACTGAATTACTTGGCTACTTCTAGTGTTCTTCCTCATGTACTGCCACCAAATCACACTGGAGTATTTCCTGCCTCTCCAGATAATGAATCTTTGGGAATTTCATGTCCTTCTACTGCTGCTTCTCCTCCTTTGGTATCTCAGGAAGCCGTATTCTGTCAAAACAGGGAATGGGTGAGTTTGTACTCCTCTTTGGATAAATTATACTTATTGTGTTTTAACACTTCTAATGAGTGTAACATTGAGCATTGTTACAATTGACAAGATACCATCTGTGTATAACAGAGAGGCTGCAAGAGTAAATATTACAGAGCGAAGTACAATTCCTTTCTGTCTGATGGTGGAGCAGTGCCCGATGTATTAGCTTTGGCTAATATGGCCATGGCTTGAAAAGTGCAGTCTGGCCATGGTAATCCATGGTTTGATCATATCCATGTCACATTATGGTAATGTTCTGTGTGTGGCTCATGCCTTGGAAACCTTTCTGGAAACATCAAGTGGTCCAAGTTGCAGCAGCCAGGTTACTGTCAACCATGAAGAAGGAGCTGGGTGCTGGATGGTGAATGGTCAAGATATTTGACTGTTTACAGTAGCTTGGATCTTGCCTAGCATTACTGCAGGTGCAAAGAAGGGGGGGGTAGATTTTGCTGATTTTCTATAACAGCCCCAAACACTTCCAGAAAGGCTGCTTCTTGGGGGCAGGGCTTTTACATTAACTGAAAGATGTTGTATATGGGGAAAATATGTGGCTGATCGATTAGAGCTTCATGGTATTTTTCCAGCTGTGGTTAGGGATATGGAAGTTGTAAGGTTGGTTAGAAAAGGATTATTCTGTCTGTCTGTGCTGACATACAGGGCTGTGCAAGGCTTATATGCTCTACTTTTGCAGTGACAGTTCCCAGCTCTTCAACCCTTCATAAGTCTTACAGCTTCTGGCTAGAGGCATGCTTTTACGGTAGGCAGACTGAATATCCTGCCAATTGCAGAGCTCCAGGAGTGCTTTACCAAAACTCCATATTCTGGCTGCTACTGCTGCTGTGCATCTGGAGTTACTGCTTTGTATTTTATCATATGCTTGTATTGACTTTTCTCAAGACCTTAGCTCAGAGGACTAGAATAATAAAGGAAAGAGAAATTCTGCTTCTGATGGAATGGATATCTCCAGGAATAGCTTGGGGGAGAATCAGAAGTCTCCTGTGGGAGGGGAAAATTGATGAAAGTCCAACTCTGACATTAATTTTTTCTTAAGGAGGGGGGTATACTTTCTGTGAAAAAGTAATTTTAAACTTTATATGGCAAGGGAAAAGATCCAGGATTAAACTCAAGACATTACAGGGTAAAAAGAGTAGAGGAGGCTTTGACCTCCGTGATTGGCAGCTTTATTACAAGGCTTCCGCTTTAGCGTGGATTAAGGAGTGGGTTCTTCTGGAAAACGATAGAATTTTAAAATTAGAAGTGCATGACTTGCCTTTAGGGTGGCATGCGTTTTCCTGGTACGGAAAGGCGGGATCGCAGAGATACTTTCAGAATCATTGGTTGAGAGGCTCACTACTAAAAGTATGGGAACAGATTAAGAAGCAAACTTATATGAAAACACCAAGATGGGTAGTACCTTTAGAAGCTGTGACTCATCCGAATGTGATCCGTAAAGAAGATCAAATTAGATATAATGAGTTAATAGACACCAGACAAGAATTGAAAAACCCATTACAATATAATTGGTGGCAAAATTGGCAAATTCTATCCTGCTTTAAAAAAGATAAGTGATTAGGTTTCTATGAAAAATATACAGAGTTTAACAAGATAGTGATGTTTACAAATCAGAAATTTATTTTTTAAAAATGTATGCATGAGGAACAGGTTAAACCAGTGATGATAAAATGGGCCCAGAATTTAGGGCACTCTATTGACCTGGAACAATGGTCTTGGATATGGAAGAAAAGTATAAAGATGACTAGATCGATTCCTTATAAAGAAAATATTTATAAGTTTTTTCACAGATGGTATATAACTCCTATGTTCCTTTCTAAGATAGATATTAATTGTACTAATCATTGTTGGAAATGCCAAAAGGCAACTGGAATGTTTTTTCACATGTGGTGGAAATGCTGGAAAGCGAAGAATTACTGGATTGATATACATGAAATAATACAGAAAAGCCTAGAAATTTCTATCCCCTTTACCCCAGAATTATTTTTGTTAACTATTCCACCCAAAGAAATCCAAAAGAATGATTTATATTCTGTAATTAATATAATTATTCCAGCAAGGATTGCATATGCCAGTTGTTGGAGGAAAACAGGGGTACCAAACAGAACTGAAGTTGTAACAAAAATATTGGGAGCAGTGGAAATTGATAACCTCACATTTTATTTAAAGGATAAAACAGACAGTTTGAAAAAAAAAACTGGATGAAATTTTATAAATGGGTAAATAAGACAGATAAATAGAAGCATTGAAGTAAAATGTATTTTATTTTTTCATAGATAGCATTATATGTACAATAGCTTTCAGTAAAATAAGTAAAATAACTATTAACAGTAACTAAGACAAATGTCTGGAGTTAAAGACAAGAAGAGTTTTTGAATCATCACACTCTTTTGCTTTGTATGTTTTGTTTTGTGGTTTGGAAAATTGAATTTATAGTTCTGGTCTATGGCGGCACGCTGAGCAGTCGCACCTCCCGGACCTCCCGGGGGTGAAGCTGTGCACCGGCAGAAGGGATGGGGGGCGATGCATTGCACCCCCCCGGGGCCTGGCGAAAGGCTCCTGGCCAAGGGACTCTTGAGAGGTCACCTCTTTGCCAGCGCGATGCTGGGAAATCGAGGCACTTCTCCGTCCCCATGGTCCCTCTGCCGAGTGTCCGTATGGAACTAGTGGCGCTGACTGGGACAAGCGTAGGAGATTGAGCAGCTAAAACCGACGGCAATGCGAGGTCGGATGACCAAATATGAACGTGAGTCAGAATAGAGCGGTTTTGCTAAGCTAAAAGAAAGCTCCCTTATCCCACGGACCAGAGAGTAAAGCAAGCGAGGGAGGGGTCCCTCCCATGCGCATAGATTTATAAGCGAGAGTGGGGGGGGGAGTGGAAGAAAAAGTGGTGAAAACTGGTGAAAGTGGTGAACTTTTACCAAGGCGCGTACGGGCATGTGAGCGCATATTCAGATACTTTAAAAAGTTTGGCGAAAGTAAACAACCGATAAAGATGGCAGGGAAGAGGACGGAGAAGGAGAAACTTTCAAAAACGAAATCAGCAGAGAGCCCACGACCGGAAGGAACCACCGAGTTGACTAAAACTATGGCAGAGTCCCTGCGCCCCCTGCTGGAGCAGATGAATAACCTCAAGGAGCAGCTGTCAAAAATGAATGAGTGTATCACTACTCAGCAGACACAAATCAGCAAGACTTTAAAAATCATGGAACAAACAGCTGAGAAAGTGAAAGAGGTTGACGCCACTGCTCAAAGGGTGAAGAAAAAGGTGCGAAAATTGGGAAAAAAGCACATCTCAACAGAAGAACAGCTTTTACAATTACAAATGGAGAAGGAAAACCTGGTCCTTCGTTTCCAAGGTGTTCCAGAGATTAAAGGAGAAAATCTGAAGCAAACAATGAGCGAAGCACTGGCCCCAGTGACAGATTTGAAGGCGGACGATCTTATGAGCGAAATGGATGTGGTCTACAGGGCCTACTCCATATACATAAAGAAGAATAATCTGCCTGGGGAAATTGTAATGAGATTCTCGAAGAGACACGTGCGGGATTTTATGCTAAGAGCAACGGCAGGGACACCCTTGAAAATTGGGGACAGAACCATTCGAATTTTGAAAGATATCCCATTTGAAATAAGACAACGGAGAAATAAATACAAAGATTTAATTCTTTTTCTTCAAACCAATGCAATCAGCTACAGGTGGTTATATCCAGAGGGCGTAACCTTCAAACTTCAGGATAAAAAAGAAAAGATTGACTCTGTTTCAAAAGCTCGGGACTTTTTGAGAATCCAGCTGGGCGAGCCAGAGGAGGTGGATAAAGAGGAAAAGGACAGTAAGTCCAGTGGCGAGCTGGACTCGGGGTCTTCTGGAGAGGGCTCTCTGTCTGAGAAGAGGGCAGGGGCTCCTAAAAGTCCTTATAAACTGCGGAAGAGACAAGATAAGAAAAAAATGAGGATTGAAGGACTCTGAATTGTGTCTTTGATAATAATGTTTTTAATATTGGGATGCCAAGGGGTTAAATTTAAGTTAAATTTAAGATTTAAAAGGTATAATAGCAAGTCTGACTAAGTTCATAAAATGTAGCGTTTTAAGAGATGGCATTGTATGTAAGCAATTTGAGGATCTCCTCTCTTGGGTTTTTAGTCAGTAGTGGTTATCTTTTCTTTCCCCCTGAATGTAGTACCCCTCCCTTTCTTTCATTGTAGTTTTGTAGTCTATATAAAAAATGCAACAAAAAAATCCCCTTCGGGGGGCCAAGGAAAAAGAAAATTGAATATATATAATTATATATATATATATAATCATGTGACCAACCAATGATGTCTCATTTTTGAACACAAATGTCCATCAGATATAAATAAACCCATGCTCATCACAGTCTAGCTAAAGTTGGAAATGATTAACTACCATCATAAGAAACTAAGCTACATTTTATTGGTCCAGGACTTATTTATTTATTTCTCTTATACCCTGCCTTCTTCTCCAATGGGAAACCCAACGTGGCTTACATCATTCTCCTCTCCTGCATTTTATCCTCACAACCATGTTTTGAGGTTAGTTGGGCTCTCTCTGTCTGTGTGTGTGAGAGAGAGAGAGGGAGAGAGAAAGAGAGAGAGACTAGCCCAAGGTCATCCACCAAGCTTCATGGCAGAGTGGAGATTTGAACTTGGGTTTCTCAGACACTAACCACTATACCACGCTGGCCCCTATGAATTTCAGCAG
>NW_015173133.1:194219-201195 GCF_001447785.1 Gekko japonicus
ATTAATATTTGTTGTTTCTGTTTTCAGAATCCAGTGCAGCAGGAACACCTAATGCTACGCCAGATGGAGCACCTGCAGAGGATGGTAACTGAGCAGCAGAAAATAATTTCATTCTATAACCCAGGTATTATGGGAATGACCTCTGTAGAGCTTAATGCTTACATTTGTGCCAACTACTTGCATTATTTCAGCTGTATTTCTCAGGGAAAGCTCTGAAGGCTGTAAAATGGCCACAGATGTTTGGGCCATCTTGACTCAGGGTGACAAATTCTGGAAACACCAGAACGTACCAGGAAAAATGCCTGAACTTAAGACTGATTTCCATGAGGCAGAGTGTGTGGTTAGGTGGCTGTTTTTTCTAATAGCATTTGGTTTCCCCTACAAAACAATTTAGTGTCATGAGCAAAATATTGTTTCATGCAGATTAATGATACATGTAGATGGAATGGTTTCAGCCTATATAAACTAAAAAACTAACTGAATAGCATTACAAGAGCATTCAAGGCAGGTATAGACACTGATTTGGCACTGAGAGATAAATGGAAATTGTTACCGGTGAGCAGGTAGTTCCTTCCCCAATTTTATTTAAAGAGCTAGTTTTTCCTTCTAGCTGCTTCTAATTTTAAAAGGTAATTTGAAGAAGAAGAGAAGAAGAAGAGATTGGATTTATACCCCAACCTTCATCTGGAGTCTCAGAGCGGCTTACAAACTCCTTTCCCTCCCCCTCCCCAAAACAGAAACCCTATGAGGTAGGTGGGGCTGAGAGAGCCCTGATAGAAATTCCTCTTTCAAGAACAGTTCTGACAGAACTATTGCTTGCCCAAGGTCATCCAGCAGCTGCAAGTGGAGGAGTGGGGAATCAAATAGCCTCACTAATAAAACAACCTTACTTTTTAAACACAGGAGTGGGGAATAAAACCCAGTTCTCCCAGATAAGATTCCGTGCACTTAACCACTACACCAAACTGGCCCTCTGTAGGTTCTGTAGGGCTGATATCAAGTGGAAATAGCTTAAATATTTAGGTGTACCCACAGATGCCATGTGATTGCTGCTCTGGATTGCAGCCACCGTGGATGAGAGCAGGGCTATTTTTGGGCAGAAACACACAGGAACAGAGTTCCGGCTGGCTTCAGAGTTGGCCATGCCCACTACAGCCAAAACCTCTGTGTGCATGGCTACAGAGAGAAGGCCTGTAGAGCGACCCCCCTGGCGACTCCAAGGTGGGTGGGCCAGGGGGCCCCTGGAAGGATCGGGGAGGCAAGCCAAGGGAAGGCAGTTTAAACTGCCTTCCCTTCAAGGGGGGGCTTGCTTGGGCTCCCCACAGTTGCGGGGCGCCTGGGCAAAACAAGGGAAGGCCTAATATGCTAATGAGCAGCACTGTCAGGGTGTGGCCTAATATGCTAATGAGTTTCTGCTGTTGGGTGTGTTCTATTATGCTAATGAGTTCCTGCTGGGCTTTTTCTACAAAAAAAGCCCTGGATGAGAGTATTTGTGTTTAGTTCACTATTGGTATATCAGCTGTTTTCTGACTAAGTGTAGAGTTTCTGCACATTGCCACACTCGTGTTACTGGTTTATTTGTTCCTGCAGGCTTTTCAGTTTCTCCGGCTATTTCTCCCCATCTACTTGCTACAATGCCATCTCTTCCAAGAGTCCCTGCTACCTTATTTCCTGCCCAGCTACCTTTGGAGAATGCTTTACCAGTTCAGAATAGTGGATGCTCACCAGTCACCCCCTTAGTCATGAAACATACTTTACAGCAATGTGCCAGAGGAACCTCAGTGAATGGCAGCCACTCAGAAGCTTCAAGGGAACGCCCTGAATCTCAGGCAATAGGTAAGAACCTCGGTATCGGTCATTTTGCTTCGGTCATTTTGCAAAGTGAATTGGTTAATGACATAGTGCATCTGGTGATGATTCTAATTTTTGTTTCAATATTTACAAAGTTTTAAACAAAGTACTTTGCTTTCCTAATTGAGACTATGGCATTCCTTGTTTTGACTGATATTATAGAAAAGGCTGGGGTGAAGTGTGGAACAGGAAGTACCGGTACCACTCTTCCCCTTGCTTCTGTGTATCATCCAAAGCAGAATTCTTAAGACTTGAGTATATAGAATTTATGTTGACACCATGGATGTAATAAAAATAGTACCTTCTATGGTACATTTTAAGTTAAAGTTAAAATTATTGTATGGCATTGTGTACGGTATAGCCAGGCGATCCAAAGATTGTCTGGCAGCCTTAAGATCTAACTCTTTTAGCATTATGTACCACTAGCTGGTGAGCTAGACTTATTTTTTTAGGATTGAGAGAGCTCTGAGAGCTGTGACTGACCCACGGTCACCCAGCTGGCTTCATGTGGAGGAGTGCAGAATCGAACCCGGTTCTCCACATTAGAATCTACCACTCTTAAACACTGCACCATGCTGGCTCTCTAATTATTATTATTAAGTTAAAGGATGCAGTACAGAATATGTGGATTTTCAGGAAAGGTAGGTTAGATTCTTTTGTGAGCTCATTTGCAAACTGATTGGGAAAATACCTTTGGAACTATGGGGAAAATATTGTGTGATGGTTATCCAGATTTTCAAATAAGTTAATTTTCTTTCTTTTTGGAAATGAACTACACATTCTATCTTTGATGGTTTATTCACATGGGATAAAGAGAAAATCTGAATAGCCATTTTTGAAAGCAAACACTGACATATGTGGGAAAAGAAAACCAGTCTGGCTTGAAAATGCAAAGCAAGAGTAAAGTCTTAAGCACACTTAGTTGGAGGCAAGGGTTCACATCCAAAAAATGTGTTTATGGTGCTTAAGTAGAGTCTCTAATGGTGAACATATGGAGCAGTAAGGTGGAACTAGATTTTAGGAGAAATGGAAATGTCTCTGCTCTGTTTTCTTCTTGCACCTCCCATGAAGCAAGTAGTATAACCAAAGCTGTGACATAACAAAAAAAAGTTTCCCCGCCATGCTTTGTCTTCTTCTAGATTCCAGAAGAGTGCTGTAAACGAATGCCAGTGGTCATTTACAACATGGGAATTCATTTGCTGATTCAGCACTTAGAGCCTCCATAACATTAAATTGAATTTAACTGTCCAAAATACATTTGAGATACAATCATAAGCCTTATTTGTGTGTGTCTAAAAAGAACACCCTGAAATCTATCATTATGCAAATTAGAACAAATATGGAACCATTATTTCAAAGACTTGAGTCCTTCACAAAAGATCTTACCAGACAAGAAGCTGAAAAATTTCTGCAAGGAAAAGTAATGAGGAGCTTAGTTCTGGGCACTGTGTTTTTATTGCTATTAAATGGCCATGTTTTTAAATCCAAGAAAGGAAGATGAAGTTGTACGGAAAAGATATTCTATTTTTTAAAAACATTGTTAGGATTAGTTTTAGATTTTCTGGGTTGTGTGGCCGTGGTCTTGGCATTGTAGTACCTGAAGTTTCATCAGCAGCTGTGACTGGCATCGTCAGAGGTATAACACAGAAAGATGGAGTACTCTCTATGTCAAGGTGAGAAGAAAAATGGTAGGCAGGTAATTTATATCTGCTCAGGAAGGTGGAGTAGGGCTGAGTCATTATCTTGTAGGAGTTTCCCAGTCTGTGACATGCTAATGGAAGAGCTTTCCTGAGGAGGTTCTTTTGCATATGGATTGGCTGTTGAAATTCTAATCTTATCTGTAGTGCTGTTGTGGGATGTAGAGCATTTTGTGTTTTTCAGGACTGGAAACCATGCCCTATTTATTTTTAAACTCCCTTCCTGTTGAAATTGTGTTTGTTTATGAATTTCAATGGTTTCCCTATGTAATCTGACATGATAATTGGATGTGTTGTCCAGCATTTCAGTGTCTTGGAATAAGATAATGTGTTCTGTTTGAGTTAGGCTGTGTTCAGCCATGTATAAGATTAGAATTTCAACAGCCAATCCATATGCACGGCCATACAGCCCAGAAAATCTACAACCACTAATGAACTCCGTCCGTGAAAGCCTTCGACAACATATTGATGGGATTGTGTAGAGAAACATTTCTGTGGATCTTTTTTAATACACGGAAATATTCCCTGGGATGATATTATCAACTGTCCCCCTCCCCAGCAACTGAGGTAGAAAACTCCTTTGTTGTTTGCTGCTCGGCTGATGTTTAGAAGCATCTGCGTGTTTGTTACTACAGTTATTGATTTTATGCATCCCTTTAAGAGTCTTGCCTTGAAACCCTGCCAGCTATTGAAGAAGAGCAGGAGGAACAACAAATTGACGAACACATATCCCTTTCTCCCTTTGGAATAAGAATAAACACGAGGACTAGAAATGTGGATGACAGGTGAGAAAAAAGAAAACATTAAGTTTAGCTGAAGAATAAGTACGATTTCAGGGCTATTTTTGGGCAGGAACGCACAGGAACGGAGTTCCGGCTGGCTTCTAAGTGGGCCACACCCAGCAGGAACTCATTAGCAAAATAGGCCACACCCAACAGCAGAAACTCATTAGGATTGGCTACATTAGGGGTGTGTGGCCTAACATGCAAAGGAGTTCCTGCTACAAAAAAGCCCTGGGTTTTGGCAACAAACAAGGTAAACAGAATAAGAAGCAAAAGGTGGGTGTGGCTGGATGAGCACACTTCTGGTAACATGGGGGTGTGGCCTAATATGCCATTGAGCTGTGCTGTCAGAGTGTGGCCTACTACGCTAATACGTTTCTGCTGTTGGGTGTGGCCTATTTTGCTAATGAGTTCCTGCTGGGCTTTTTCCACAAAAAAAGCCCTGATGATTGTACTTATTTGGTTTTATTTGTTTACATTATTTATAGTCCACCTTTCTCACAGGGACTCAAGACAGATTGCACATAGTGAGTCAGTACAATTGAAAAAAAATGAGACAGTCATTACCAATGTATTAGGATTTTTGAAGTCTGAAACCACCAGAAAGAACTGAAGCATTTGGCCCATTAAGTGGTACAGAAATTACATAAATAGGATTCTACTTACGATAAACTGTACACAGCAGTCTAGACCATAGTCCCAAATCATCTACCCAAGCAAGTTTGTAAAACCATTTTGTATAGTGCAACTGAGCCCACTTGTGGGATAGGGCAGGATATAAATAAAATAAACAAGCAAACTGTATTACCTGTGCAGAAAAGCCCTCTTGAATCATTCAGTTTTTCATTGTTTGTGGAAAACCAGGAGAGTGGGAGCTTTCCTGACCTCCTCAGACAAACCATTCCACAAGGCAGGAGCCGCAGTTGGAGAAAGCCTGTGTATGGGCAGTTGGTGATTCTGCCTATTTGCAGGTTGGCACCTGTAGAAGCCCCTGCTGACTTGAGCGGCATAGTCTGGCAGAACATAGGAAGAGAAGTGATCCTGCAGATGAGAGGGGCCAAGGCCATGAAGAGCTTTGTATGTGATAGACAGTACCTTAAACTGAGCCCAGTAACAGATGGGCAGCCAACTGATTCAAAACATGGTGGAACTAGGGTTGCCAGTCTCCAGGTCCTGGCGGGGTTTCCCCCAATTTTCGGGGCTTTAGCTGGGGGAAACCCCACCCCCAAACAGCCACGTTGTGGCTTGACGTCCCCAACACAATGACATGACCCGGAAGTGACATCATCGCATTGGGGATGTCGTGTGGGATGCTTTGGTTTGAGGGCAAAACTCTATGGTAAATTTGGCCTAAAACCATAGAGCGTCTCGTGTGACATCGCTGACTCAATGATGTCACTTTCGGGTGACATCATTGCATTAGGGAACATCCTGGGAACCCCCCCTCCAATCCCTAGGTGGAATATTAGTATTCAGAAAAAAGCATATGATACATGCATCTCCTTTTTTTTTTGGTATGTCTGTTTATCATTCTCCTTCCCATAAGGAGGCCAAGGCATGCATAAAGGTGTTCCAGTTCATCCTCAGCAACTGGTAGGTTTTGCTAATGATCACCCAAGTATGGATTGTGACTGAGCCAGAAAGCAGTTATTAACATCTCTTGTATGTAAAAGCTCATGTAAGTGTCATAAGAAAGAAGAGCAATTTAGATATGGCAAAGTGAGGAAAAGCAGGACTGGTTGATAAAAGAAATGCAATATGCTTGTTATCAATATACTAGCAGTAAAGCCCGTTGTGAAAGCAATACAACGGGATCTAGAAAGAGGCTCTGGGGCAGTGCTCTGGCTTTGGGCAAACAGTGTCAATTTGCTGTGGTGACCTTAGCAGGGTATAATGACAGAGTCCACTGTTTTCTCCAGAGGAACTGATCTCTGCTACCTGAAGAGCAGTTGTAATTGTGAGTAATCTGTAGCCCTCACCTGGAGATTGGCAACAATTGTTACCCAGGACAAAATGGCTGGTTTGGAGGGTGGAGTCTATGGCATTCTACCTGTCTGAGGTCCCACCCCTCTGCAAACCCCACCCTCTCCAGGCTCCACCCCTCAAATCCCCAGGAATTTGTCAGGATGTAGTTGGCAACCCCATCTCCTTCCCAGCTAGCCACCAACCTACCATTATCTGCCCCTTTGACTTCAGCTGACTTCTGCCCTCCCTTCTGCAGAACAGTTGTAATACTGAGTGCTCTCCAGCCCTCACCTGGAGATTGGCAACAATGGTTCCCTATGTGGGACTGACTGGTTTGGAGGGTGGAGTCTATGGCAGTGTACCTGTCTGAGGTCCCACCCCTCCTCAAACCTCACCCTCTTCAGGCTCCATCCCTCAAGTCTCCAGGAATTTCCCATCTGGAGTTGGCAACCCTATCAGGATTGGCCCCAATGTGGTTTCTCCCAAAGGCCAAAGTAGGTGACAGGACCAAGCTTAGTTGCCTACCAACAGGCACTGAGGGGAATGTAGGGTTGCCAGCTCTAAGGAGGGAAATACCTGGAGGTTTGGGGGGTGGATTCTGTAGAGGGCCGGGCGACGGAGGCATCGGCCTTCTGTCGCCCGCCTTGCCCCCCCAATCTCGGCCCGGGCGACCGCGGCTCC
>NW_015173133.1:201959-206920 GCF_001447785.1 Gekko japonicus
ACCCTCCAAAGCATCCATTTTCTCCAGGGGAACTGATCTCTGTCATCTGGAGATCAATTGTAGCAGTGGGAGATCTCCAGGTCCCACCTGGAGATTGGCAACCCTAGGGGGAAGTCAGCTGCACAGCAGGGGGTTGAAGAGAATGGTTTGATGGCTGCTGGGCCAAGATTGGCAACAATAGTTCCCCAGGAGCCCCATCGTAAATGCACCAAACAATTCCTCAAGATTTTCCAAAACACTTCTCTGTTTTGGGCTCCTGGGGAAATTTGAAGTAGCACCAAAGCTTTAAGATCTCTCCAGCTGTCACCTGGAGACTGGCAACAGCTTGTCTGGAGTGTGGGCAGCATGGCATTGTATCTGTCTGAGGTCCCCCTCTTCCTCCTCCTCCTCAAATCCCACCCTCAGCAGGCTTCATCCCTAAAATATCCTGGAAGTTTCCAACCTGGAGTTGGCAACCCTATCTGCCTGTCTGTCTTAAGTTTTACAACCCCCCCCCCCACACACAGCCTCTGCCTAGGGAGCAGCTGACATCATTCTCCTCTCCCAACTGAAAATTCCAACTGCCTTGCGGGGGGGGGGGAGTTTCAGGTGTGGAATGGAGTGTAGTCCAATCAGCTTCCATATGTAAATGACCTTGGAACGCTGGCCGGGACTGCACAAAGCAGCCAATGAACCCAGCCAGTGTCTTCCGAGTGGCAGTTTTTTCAGCCTAACACTAAAGGAGTGCATTTTAGAACTTTGGCACCCAAAACTCTTTTATTATAAGGGAGAGATTACCACTCTCTTCCTAAAACTTGATGGTAACTTCACAAGATTTAACTGTAATGAACTGTAAAAGTGAATGATGATCACCTGTTTTATTCAAAACTGCCTTCTTTTGCTTAGACCTATCAGTCCTGAAATTGGTGCAAGACAGAAAATGTCTGACGAGTTTGTTGAGGAACAACTTAAAGTAGATTCTCAAAGACCGGAGAAGAAACAGAAGGTACCATACTGTACACTGTGTTAATAAAACAGTGCACTCTGTTGCTTGAGGGGACTCTGAATAATAGATTTTAGAGATACACAACCACTATTCTGTGCAAACTTGTCTGATTTTGCTCGATTTACACTGTCAGTGTGTGTCAGTGTCCACCTGTATCTATGGAACCAATAGTAATTTCTCTGCTTCTTTTCTTTCTGTGGTAAAACGCCTTTTCAAAGATCTTCCTCCTCTGTTCCTAGCAAATTTTGTTCATAGCAAATTTTGTCCTAGCAAGTTTTGTTCCCATCCTTCAGATGGGAATGAGATAATGGCTATTTCCAAATTCTTTGCTTTGGGAGACAAAAAGGTAAAGCAAAATTGTCCATATGTCTTCTGTGGTTATCTCCATTGCAAGGTGAGTTAGGAGTTAAAGTAAATTAATGCTTGATCGCCCAACATTAACTAACCTTTCTAGAGAATTATCACTGGGAAAAAGATACTAAATTGATGGCAGAAGTTCCAGTGGTAACTGCACTGTATATATGTGTGAAAGTTACAGCATAGTCACTCCCTCCAAATGACATTCTCTTATCACTTTCTTTTTACAATCAGCAAATAAAAGGGGGGGGGAAATGAATAGCCTGTAGATATTTTTGTTTGAGACAGTCCTATGCTCCCCACCTAAAATTGGTTTTGTCTCTGACTTTAATAGTTTGTGAATAATACAAACTTGTTGTGATTTTGATTTATTTTATTTATTTATTTATTTAATTTATATTTGGATTTATATCCCACCCTACCCCGAAGGCTCAGGGCGGCTGACAAGGGCACCCTGTGCTAAGGTTACAACAATAAACACATAATTTAAAAACAATAAATTGCAATAAAATACAGTAACAAATTTGCAATACAGATTTAACCAAGATGGGTAGATCTTAACCTCCATAGCAGCTCCCTGAGATCTTATCATCCAATCCGTGCCCAGGCACCTCGCTCCCCCCGTAGGGACCAAACAATCATGATGGTAATACGACAGTGCACAGGAGGCGGAGGTGGAATAGTGGTGGCGGCGGCTCCTACTTAAAGGCCTGGCGGGTTGATAGGGTTGCCATTCTCTAAGTGGGAGCTAGAGACCTTCCAGAATTACAACTGATACCTAGATGATAGAGATCACATCCCCTAGAGAAAATGGTTGGTTTAAAGGATGGAATCTATAGCATTATATGCCTCTGAGGTCCCTCCCATCCCCAAACCCCACCCTTCCTAGGCCCCAGCCCAGAGTTGGCAACCCTACTTTACAATCCATGACTTGCACTCAAATGAGAAACACATGGTGTCTGATCCAAAATGTGTACAGGTGTCCCTTCTTTTATTAGAGAAGAAATGCTTGATGTCTGCAATGAGAAATTCCTATGTACATGTGAGATATCTTCCTTTATCAAAAAGAATGGCAAGCCACTTGGCACATCAGGTTTTAGATTATAATTTGAATGTAGAAGTGATACTTAAATGGTTTAGGGGAAAATGCAAGTTAAAGTCAAAGGAAGTTTGGAGTCAGAATTTCTCTTTAGAAAGTTCTGGAATTCACACCTTGCTTATGTATCATTTAATTACTTTTAGAACTCCTGTGAGACTAAAGTGGCTGCTCAGAACTTATTCCTGAAACATAAGGGAGGCTTGGGAAAAATAAGGAGAACGTTGGCAAACAGCAAAAATAAGGAGAACGTTGGCAAACAGCAAACCAACCTTCTCAGAAGAGTCAGCTTTGATTGTCAGAATCACTTTGCATGGCCTGCCCACAGTGACACTGAACAATTATTGGGAAAACACCCACAACTAAAAAGGCAAGTCAGTAGTCCTACAGTGCTAGTCAGGAATGACAAAAATGCAAATTGTATCACTTCCAAGGATATAAAATGTCAATTTAATAGTCTGGAACAAAGACCAGAAGGAAGAGAGGGAAGCAGTAACATTGGTGGTCATGAAGGTGAAGAAACGGTAAACAAAAAAGAGCCTGATGTACAATCTCAGATTAACTGCACTGAATGTCCCCAGGAATATCATGAACAAATAAGTGAAATCAAGGCAAAAGAGAATGATAAAACTGATATGTCATGTCCTGGTTCCCAAGACCATTTAGATGGGGATAGCAGTAGATCTGTAGACACTAAAGTTACAGTGTGGCATAAGGAGAATTTGGAGGACAGTGGATCACAAGTAACAGGATGGCCCACAGAAGCTTCACTGAATACCTCTGAGGTTCAGAACCTGGAAGAAAACCAAACTGATCTAGTAAATCAGAACTCCAGGCTCCAAGTTGCTCTAGCTGTGGATGACAGAAGTTTGGAGATCAAAGTGGAAAGTGGCCCTGGGTTTAAGAAGGTCAATGACCACATAGTAAAAGTCTCATCTAAGCCAAGTAGAAAGCAGGCAGCCACAACAGCTAATTCCCGTAGAAAGCAACACCACAGTGCAGGTGCTGCTGGCAGCTGGAGTAGAAGTCCCCCTTCTAGCAATTCAGACTTCACATCTACTGATAGTGATGAACCCAAGTTTCATCGCTGTCAGTACCCTGTAAGGCCCAGCACCCACAGAGCAACTAACACAGATCAAAATTTGGATCTTTCTGATGGTGATTATGCTACTGATGCGCCCAGTGGACCTGAAGATGGAAAATACCTTGCCAAGAAGTTTGTTGTTCAGGAACTAGCAGGTCAACAGGAAGCCTCTGTCATCACGAGCAGCAGCGGTGAGTCTAGCACTGGAATTGGCAGCTTGAAAGGCAGAAAGACTCACTCTCCTCTTAGGAAGTCTACCTTCCATCCCTCAGAAATTGCAGAGGATGGAAGAGAACCTGAGGCATGGAGGAAAGGCAATGCCAGACACAGTACAGAATGCAGTTTGCAGCCCCTTTCTTTGACAAGGGATCTTGTGGCCAGCCTCTTCCCTGCTTTCAAGACTAAAGCAAGTGTAGAAGATGAGAAAGCTGCACCAGGTGAGGTCTATTACAAAGTCAATGGTGACCTTTTCTTTTACATATTTATACATTCCACAAGCAGTGATTTGTGTTCTTGTCGCAGTTTGATCTGAAGAAGGGATGGAACTCCTGCAGACCATCATTCCAACTCACACTGACCTCTGTTAGAAGCTAATCCCTTGTCCTTCCACCTCAGAGTCTCTTGATAACACTTCTTCTCTATTCGTAATCTTCCTTATTCCTTATTCAGTCAGTGCCAAGTATCTGCTATTTTGGGCTATCATTTTGACATTTTTAGTCAGTGTAAAAATAAGAACATAAGAACATAAGAGACGCCAATGTTGGATCAGGCCAAAGGCCCATCCAGTCCAACACTCTGTATCACACAGTGGCCAGAAATACCAGGTGCCATCAGGAGGTCCACCAGTGGGGCCAGGACATTAGAAGCCCTCCCACTGTTGACCCCCCCCAGCACCAAGAAGACAGAGAATCACTTGCCCCAGAGCCCCTATCTATACCTTGTGGCTAATATCCACTGATGGACCTCTGCTCCATATGCTTATCTAATTCCCTTTTGAAGCCGTTCATGCTTGTAGCCGTCACCACTTCCTGTGGCAGTGAATTCCATGTGTTAATCACTCTTTGGGTGAAGAACTACTTCCTTTTATCCGTTCTAACCCGACCACTCAGCAATTTCATGGAGTGCCCACGAGTTCTTGTATTGTGAGAAAGGGAGAAAAGTACCTCTTTCTCTACCTGCTCCATCCCATGCATAATCTTATAAACCTCAATCATGTCACCCCTCAGTCGTCGTTTCTCCAAGCTAAAGAGCCCTAAGTGCTTTAACCTTTCCTCATAGGGAAAGTGTTCCAACCCTTTTATCATTCGAGTTGCCCTTTTCTGCACTTTTTCCAAAGCTATAATAGACTTTTTAAGGTGTGGTGACCAGAACTGCACACAATATTCCAAATGAGGTCGCACCATTGATTTATATAGGGGCATTATGATATTGGCTGATCT
>NW_015173133.1:209036-274355 GCF_001447785.1 Gekko japonicus
AACAGGTACCCCCTCATCTCTCAGAGATGAGCCAACCCGAACCAGAGACTTTTCATCTCCTGTCGGCTTTCCCCCAGTATTCAGTTTAAAAACTGGTCTACCACCTTTTTGATTTTAAGCGCCAGCATCCTGGTTCCTTCTCGAGACAAGTGGAGACAGTCTCTCCCTCTTGTTCCAAAAAGCACCCCAGTGCCTAACAAACTTGAAACCTTCCCCCCTACACCACCGTCTCATCCACGCATTGAGACTCCTGATCTGTGCCTGTCTCTCACTGTGCGTGGAACAGGTAGCACTCCTGAGAAAGCTACCTTGGAGGTCCTGGACCTAAGTTTCCTGCCCAGCAGCCTAAATTTCTCCTCCAGGACCTCACAACTGCATTTCCCCACATCGTTGGTGCCGACATGCACCACGACCACTGGCTCCTCCCCAGCACTATCTACCAGCCTATCTATACTTTTGGTAGCCAGTTTCAAAGTAGATGCATATGAATATCCTGTTTTTCCAGTTTCCCCTAGTATAGTTATATTGCTTACCCTGAATCAGAAACAGCTAAAACCGAGGTGGTTTTTGTACTGGCAGGTCATCAACTTCCTTCAACAGCACTGTTCTCTGTTTCCCAGAAGGACTGATGGAGGAAGAGCTGTACTATGTTGGGTGGCTTAGCACATCCATTCAATTGATGATGATTTATTGGATTTCTACCCCGCTCTCCCAGCCAGGCCAGCTCAGGGTGGCTTACATAAAATCAGCATATAGGTTACAATAAAACATAAGATATAAATTACAATTAAAACAACTCTAAAACCATTTAGACCATGCAACATAATAAAGTGCTAGTGTCGTTGATTTATCAGTGGCCGCTGTTACTCAGTTCTCTCTTCTTGCAGTCGGCTCCTTGATCTTCTTTTGGTTGTCCTATCAGCAGCTAGCTCAAGCTGTTGTTGAAAATTCCAGGGGGAAGCAGGGCTCTCTATCCTTCAACTGTCAATTGTTAACGATGGTACTGCAGGGTAAATTCACTCGAGTCCCAATGCATGAATGTATACGCCCATGCATGGCTAATATGGTGGAATCAATTACTCATGTCCTCCTGTTCTGCAGATTCTATCAGGAGGAACGAGACCATCTTATACTACCCCTTCTGTCTAGATTTAGCCCTTTGCAGTCTTATCTTGACTTTAGGCCAGAAGTCCTTCGTAAATTCCTCTTAGAAGACGTTCAGAGCTCAGTGACTTACGCTGTGGCAAAATTTTGTTGCTTAGCTATTAGGAAACGTAAACTTATTTTAGCTGAAAAAATTGTATGATTCTTTTATTAGCACTATTTTACTTTACTAAATGTTATTAACTCCTGTTAATGTTTTTATATTATTCCCATGTTATTACTGTTTTAATCCCTTTTATATCAGAATTGTACTGTTTTACTGGCTCCTGCCGCAATAAATTTGATTGATGGAATTGTTAACGATGGTAGTTAACGGTGGTGGCGGCTCCAAAGGCCTAGTGGCTCCAAAGGCCTTATTTGATCCCAGCTATGGCAATGCAAAAATCTGTGATTTTGTTCACAGTCTTAGTATTCTGATTTGCAGACATATCACAAACAATGCAAACGACATTTTTAATGCGAATAAGCTTGAAATCCTTGGGATTACATGGTTCTTCCCTCTTCCCCTTCTCTGTCCAGAGCAGAGATTCAATACTTCTCTGATTTAGAAAGCCTTTGATTTTACTATAGTTCGTTGACATGCTCCAATTCAGGCATGTACAATGAGTTTGTTGCTTGACCATAACCTGGGAGTCTAAAGTTTGATTTACTTGTAGGGCTTTATTGCAAGCCCAAGCACTAATCTTGCCTTCTTTTGTCAGTGTTTGTCATGATTTGTGTAGGACTAGGAGACACGGCCTAGAGGCTTAGGCCTAGGAGACCTGTGTGGGAGTGGAAAGCAGACACAGCCTACAATCCCCACAATGCTTAGCGATGGTTGTAACCAGTTGGTGTCCAGGGATTGTGTGAGGAGATGTGACTTAAGCTGTGTGGTCTATGGAACTGCGTTCTTTTCTCTACTGTGTTCTTTTCTCTAACAGAGTTAAAACTGAGGGGACAGTCTGGTCTGAGAGAAAGATCCCTCACTTGGGACAGAGTGAGTACAGGCACAGGCCTGGTATAAAAGGCTGTGGGCCTTGAATAGTAACCAGTTAAGAGAAATAGGTAGCCGCGTTAGATTTGTTTCTTTTACCTTTAGACACTGTTATATATTTTAAGCACCTTGTCTTGTTTTCCTTGCCCCATTACTGTATTAATCAACCTGGTCTCTGCCTGGTCATCATGCCTATATTTCTTGGCTTAAAAGGGGAAATTTGGTTGGGAGGGTACTCTGGGCCTTCCCAAAGGACCCTAAGTCTAGTGTGGTGGCAGAGGAAGGTGGCAACCCACTAGGGGTCATGACAGTGTTAAAAACAAATTTTATAATTGTCTCTTGAACTATTGATGAAGGACTTGGTGTATACTGCATGCATTTAATATACTGACACCAAACATAGTCCCCAAACTGTTATACATTAATAGTTGCAGCAAACAGCTGTCTACATATTCTGTCTCTTAGGCCCCCTATGCATGTGGTTTACTTTATAGATTGCATGCACTGAGGGAGAAAGAGCAAAAAAAGCACATTTTTAGCTGAAGGAAAAGTTTTTGGCAAGCCATTTCTGCTAAACAAGTAGTAATTCTAAAGAGAGAGTAATCAAAGTAATTTTTTTTTTTTAGGCTAGGAGTAATATAATTCTCTTTACCTTCATGGGGAAGAGGGAGAGAAGGTGGCGATGGCATGAGCCCTGTTTGTGCTCAGGCTTAGGGTATTCACTACTCAATTCTTGGTGAGATGTTTGACTCCCAAAGTGCAACTTTCAGCACATCTGGTGGGGTTCTCATGGCATGTTTCCTGTGCTTTTTATTCTGAGCTATAGCACTTAGGTGAGAGCTCAGGCCTTTGTGCTAGATAGGATGGATTCTCACTAATGCTAGTCTTATAAAGAAAACAACAGTCTTGTGGCATCATAAAAACTAACAAATTTATTGTGGAAAAAGTTTGTGTAAGACAGATGCATTGTCAGATGCATGAGGTGTTATAAAAGTGATCCCTTAATATTTTTTCTTACTGTGTTCCTCAAAGTCTGAGCTCTTTGTAATCACATATATACGATTAATACTGTACCTTTGCACACTTGATACTCTACAGCTGTGTTTTGCACTAATTAATAGTCTAGTCACAGATTATATTCTTGTTAGCTAATTTGACCACCAATTTTTCATACAGTGGCTTACAAGGGACTAATCACAAGGTATTAACATGAATATTTTTTTAGAGCAAGTTAAAGAAAGACAACCTGAAAACCTGGAGGAATGGCAAAGAGATGTTCAAGTACAGCACCAAGAAACCTCTCTCCTAGCTCAGATGAAAGAGGAACAAGCAAAAGCAATGACTTTTCTCAGGTATAGAGTAACCCCTACATTTATGAGATAAGTAACAATAACATTTGGCATTGCTATTGATAGTATACTGTTGAGCCCAATACCATACGTACCACATGTGACGTGACTCTAGTTGTCAGATATTCCCAAGTTTCTCCAAACACTTGATTTCCTCCACATGTTATGCTCTCACTCTTTAATCACTACTTATTTTCTGTTCCAACAGAAGACAAATAAAGCAGCTTGAGGTCACTCAGCCCCAAATGTTGCATCATCTGGAAGAAGGCAAGAGCGAGGAAGCAGTGGAAACACAGAATGAAAATGAAGGGTTTAAGAAACACCTAGTTAAAGAGGAGAGAGAATTAGCAGAAATAAAAGTACGTTGTATTCTGTACAGTGACTATGTCCAAGGTCTTGATTTAATATTTCAAATGAGTGTGTAGAGCTGGCTGCCAAAGAAGAACCATTTATTTATTACTGTTCCTGTATCTTTGAAAGTGTGCCATTAAAACCAGTAGTACTTATTACCAGGAATTTGGGACTGGGGTGTAGAACACAGAATTGGTGGATGAATATACATGGATACATGGAGTTGTCCTATGTGGAATCGGACCATTGGTCTACCAAGGTCAGTAATATCTGCTTTGACTGACAGTGACTCTTCAGGGTATCAGACAGAGGTTGCCAGCTCCAGGTTGGGAAATCCCTAGAGATTTTGTGGTGGAGTCTACGGAAGCCAGAGTTTGGAAATGGGAGAGGCCTCAGTTGAATAGAATGCCGTAGACTCCATCCTCCAAAGCAGTTATTTTCTCCAGGGGGAGACCTAGGTTCTTGCTGTGGAAGCTGAGTGGGTCACAGACTTTTAGCCTAAACTACCTCACAGGGTTGTTGTGCAGATCAAAAGGGGGAGAGGAGAATTATGTGAGCTGCTTGGTCCCCACTGTGGAGAAAGACTATACTTTACCTAGGTAGCAGCTGCAGGGAGGGGAACGGAGATGGAAACCTGAAGTCAGAGGGGCAGATAATGGTACATTGATGGCTGGCTGGGGAGGGAGTTTCTAATAGGTAATTTACAAGGGGCTAACTGGGAAACAGGAGAGGGTCTCATGATTTAACCCTGGTCCTTTGCAAATTTCTTCGTTTTCTCTTGCACACCTGTCTTTTTAATAGATGCTAAGGAAACAAATATCAGGGCTACAGGAGGAGATTAGGAGAAATGAGTCTCACTGGCATGCTGCCCATTGTGAGCTGAGAAGTCAGGTAGAAGCCTTGACCAAACAGAACCTGCAGTTTCAAGATGAACTCAGAGTTTCCAAGTATCAGAGTGTGGGGGCCAAAAGAAGACATGGACCTGTGGATTCTATTGAAAGAGGAGCTGAAGCACCGGTACTTTAACCTGACCTGTGGCTTGTTTTTTATTTTCCTTTGTGCCCCTCCTTCCCAATGTCTGTTTCAGATGGACTGTAGCTTGCCTTTAATGCAGCCAGTCAAAAGATCTGCTGATGGGAAGGATTACTGTTCCAAACTGTTGCTTCCTAGGGCAGGGATTGTGTTTTGCTGCAGTAGATGAATGGAGGGTAGCTTCAGCCATCTGTTAGCAGATCCACTTGCAAGGAGTCACTGAAAACCTGCTCTGAGGAAAAGCAGGTTGGATCCTTGCTTCATTAGTGATGGGCTGACTTTTATTTGCTCTTCTCAGAAAAGCTCACCCATCCTTTTCCCAGTAAGAATTTGGCTGGTGCAAATGCACTCTTAATTTTCATGTTTAAAATTAATGTACATAGATCAGTTTCACTATTGCATGTGAAACATTTTCTGTTAGTTGATAAATTGCATGTACACCACAAGTGGAAAATTCATGGTAATGATGCCGAGGAGGTTCCCTATTTTAAATACTTAGGGGTCTGGTCTGACCAGAGATTAACTTGGCCAGTGCAAGCTGCTCACGTTAAAGGACTGGCTACAGCAGCATCAAATATTATCTGCTGTTTCTTTTATTCTTCTGGGGCTCAGTACATCCCAGCCGCCATGAAACTGTTTAATGCCAAGATGGCTGTGCATAGTTTATAAGGGGCTGGTATCTGGATTGACAAAATAGGCGAGTCCTCTGATTCAATTCTTCTTAAATTTCTACATTCCTTCTGTGGAATTCCAAATCGTGTAGTGGGGGTAGCCCTCCAAGCTGAATTGGGATAACCATTTCTTGAAGTTCGCTTGGTTGAAGGCTTTCCCCCTTAAAGTTAAAACTACACTCTGACATCTAAGAGGGCATCAACTTAGTCAGAGGGGACTCTTATGTTTCCCATTGGTATAAACTTGTTGTACAATGGCTACAGTTCCTCAATCTTTTTTTGGACTCCCGTTATTCAGTTACCAGACAGGAAGCCACGAGAATGATTAAGAAATGTCTATTTAAGTATGATTATAACAGTACAATCTGTAGAGAACAACTCAGTTTGTTGGTATTCTCCCCCCCGGAGAACTTCCCAATTACTGCTCATATTTGATTGTTCCTCACTATAAGTATGGATTTATGTTGGCGTGCCTTAATGCCCTGCCATCTAGAGTGTTCTAAGAGAGGTATCTTAAGATACGACTGTGGTGCAGGTAGTGTCGACACCCTGTATCATGTGATCTTTGAATGCAATAATTCTTCTGAGCCTAGAAATCTTTTTAATTCTTCATTTGCTCCAAAATATAGATCACATGGAGACATTACCTCTTTTATGAGAAGATAATAGCAGACCCATCATACTTTAGCCACAAAATTTAATGCATTTGTGGTAGATTTTTGCAGCTGTTCAAATGGGGTCTAGCTTTTTCTATGTTTTAGTAATCTGCTTAAAAATAATAAGCTAAGAAGCAGTATGAGGTAGAGAGAAAACAAAGAGACAATTGCAATATTCTCATCAGGTTTTGGCAGCTGTTCAGGAAGGGGCATCATTCCATAATATGCTGGAAGAGAGACCATCGCGTGGTAACCATAGGAGTTGGATCAATATGCATGTAGGTAGGATGAATTGGTCCCTAGGAATGAGAATATACAAGCAGGACATGAGAGCATGATGTACTAAAAATGCTTCTGGTGTTGGACAAGGGAGACTACGGCTGCGGTCACACGTAACAGAAGCCACACAAGTGAGACGGAAAACAGGCGGAGTTTCCAGGCGCGATCTCACCAGCACATCTGGGAAGCGTAGCACTCCCGTGGCTCAACCGAGGCTTCCAGCCGAAACTGCGTGGCAAAAAACTAGTACCGTGGAGGTACTAGTTTCTGGAAACTGCGGGGCAAGGGCGGGTGTCTGATCGCATTTCTGGTGGCATTCGGTGCCCGCCCATGTCCCCTTGCAAATAAGGTGTTTTTTTTTGTCCAAGTCTCTGTGGATGCGCATGTGCACCCAACGGAGCATGCGCATTTGTCATGTACACAAAAATAAAAAACAGTTTGCCGCGGCGCGCGCTTCTTCGTTGCGCGCCGGCTTGTCCTGTGATCGGCACCTCTCCCTTGCCATGGAACCTCCACGGTACCTCCACAGGACCTCCACAGGAGGTCTGATCGCGTAACTGCGCAGTAGTTTGCCCCAGGGCAAACAGCCACACTTCTCCTCTGCAGTTTCCTGCCCGTGTGACCGGGGCCCTAGTTTCAAATCCACAATGTGAAAATACAACAGCATTTTATTTTCTGGCGGTAATCTTCTGATGACAGCACAAGATTTCATTGTTTTCTAGGCAACAAGAAGTTCACTGCAAAGGTCTGAGTCACTGAAACCTACATCAGGCGCACACAGAGAGAAGAGCCCCCCTAAAACTCTTCATAACCAAAATGTGACACCTACAGGTCGGAGGACACTTCATCAGCCACCCCTTGAAGTAATGCAGAGTCTCTGAATAGTCTTGCTTATGCTTATTTAATGTTTATTAATCTTCCCAAGGTACCTATGCCACATGTGTCCTGCAGCATGGATTTCAGAAGTTTAGGGAGCAGGAAGGTTAAAAAGGAAGAGGCCTGCTAGCATGTCTGAACAGAACACAAGGGGTGCCTAAGAGATGACTGAGATATTAAAACAAGAGCCAACAAAGCCCAAGTGACTTACACTTTCATGCCTAAGGGGCTTTCCTCGGGCCTCGTGAAACATATATGCGTTAGGAGCTCCCAGTTGAAATTTAGATTTTCTGACACATGGGGGCAGACTAGGATTATACCTACAGTACATTGGAAGAAGAAACTTTTGCCCCCGTTTGCTCTTGCATGTTGTCAACAGTATATGGATGTTTCCCCAGTGTAGAAAATCATGGCTCCCCAGGGCCATTTTTATTAGCTGAGTGAGTGAGTCTTTTGTTCATGAAGATCCATACTTTGAGGTGTAGCCAGTTAAAGAGAACATAGTATTTATTTAGGGAAGTTACTCTGGTAGAAAGAGAGTTAAGCATTCTAGCTAAAGGGTTTACTGGAAGTAAGTTTGAGAGTTGCATTCTGAGGACAAACACCGTTTAGCACAGGGGTGTCATACTCATTTGTGATGGGGGCCATATCTGACATAAATGAGACCTTGGTGGGCCTGGACATGTGTAAACTATAATGACAGGTAGCAGAAATATAAACTTTATAAAGGACACAGACAAACAAAATTAAAGATTTTAAAAAACTTTAAATAAAACATGCTTAAACACTAGCACTCTTTCAATATTTTATCTGTTTGACAGTCTCTGTTAACTGACACCTCTTACTCTGAATTACTGCATCAAAATGTCTGTGCTGTAGCAATCTTCAGTATGCTGTTCAGGTGTGTATCTGTAAGCTACAAACCTACTTTTGACTTATTGATTTTCATTATAGAAATTTCATGCTCAGTGTTCCGAGCCTAGGACCCAGGGGAAAACATGAAATGGCTGGGCATTGCGAACTTTTGTACATAAGTTGCTTCATGTGCTGGTCAAGAACATGAGAAGGCATCCTGACACAGACTGAGGGCTGTTTGTTTGTCTACCAAACTATAGTCTTCCCCAGATAAAGAACTACAACTTCCTACAAAGGAAATGTGCTGGGTGAACTTTGTCTGGACACACACTCTCAGCCTAATTCACCTCACTGGCTTGTTGTTATTCCTCCTCTCAAATAGTTCACATTGCTTTCTTACTGAGAAAGACTGGATCATGAGGGCATGAACACAGTGAAAAGGGGGAGGGAACCCTGGCATAAGGAGCCCAACAAAACACACTTATAAGGGGCCCAACAGAATACACACACACTGTAGCAAGGCACACAAAAGCTCATTGAACAAAATTTTGTTGGTCTTAAAGGTGCTTGGTATTTCTCCCATGAAATTGAGGCAGCCCAGCAAAGCAAGCTCTCCCTCGTTCCCTCCTTCATTGCCTCCCTTCAGGGAGGAGCCTCAGTCAGTGGAAGGAAAGAAAGGCTTTCCTTTGTCTCCTGTATACAATTGAGGCAGCCTGACCAGGAAGCAAGCTCTGGCTGGTTACCAGACTACTTGACAGGTGGCTAAATTCTGTGCTCAGATTACAAGCATCGAAAATCCCTTTTGGCAGCATGACTTCGTAGTTATTTGGCATGAATTTGTATGTTTTCAAGACTTAATGTTATCTCTTTTTATCTTTATCTCTTTTATCTTAAAATTTTTTTTTCAACCCAACTGTATTGCTGGTTGCTGGCTTTTGCATTTCTCAATCAAACTGTACTGCTGGTCCCTGACTGTTGTAATAAAGTGAAAGCTCTGGCTGGTTCCCTCCCACCCCCCAGGAGGAAGAGGGGGAGGAGCCTCAGCCAGTGCTTTACCAGACTCTTTCAATTGCACAGGAGAAGCTTGCCTATCTATCTCTTCTGTGCGATTGAAAGAGTCTGGAAAAGTAGGCTGTGATGTAGCAGCAGCAGCAGAACTGGAAAAGGAAGCAGGAAACAGCCATGGCCTTGTGGTATGGATTGCAGCCCTTTGAGGGCCTGATCCAGTCCCCAGGCTGCATGTTTGCCACCACTGATTTAATAGTTTAGTAGTAGTGGCCCCCATGTCCTTAATTGCTTTCCCATTTGCTGCCCCCTGCAGATGATTCTTCTTTTATATACTTACCATTGTAAATTTCAACAATTTTATGTCAGGAAAATGGTATGGGGGGAAGCTCAATCTCCGTCTCCTCACATGCCATAGTCCTGATCTGAATTTACCCCCATGTGCCTGAGAATACGTTTCAGTTGAGAACTCTCAGAGCACATCTACTTGGCAGGACCCAGGGCCAACTGGGGGATGGACCTAGGGAAAGTGTTAAGTCGCCCGCTTAACAAAGAAGTCGGAGAGTGATTCAGCAAGAACACAACTTTATTCTTCAACTTGAACACAACTCCAACACGGATCAACATCTGATAGCCAAAACAGAACAGTTCAGCTTTTACATTGCAGTTGTCCTGCTTTTGAACTCTTCCGGCTAATGTAGCCACACCCACTGTACAAATACCAACCAATACGGTTGTTCATATGAGGACCAATCACGGACGTTCCCGCTCAGGGACCTTGCTGTAAGGTGATTGGCTAGGTGCTTCCTGGGCTAGCAATGTGATTGGATGGATTTGGATCCTAGCCCAGGACGAAGCTCAACATGGCAAGTCAATTAGATGTTTCATATACATCATGCATTCAATGGCAGCTATTGAATACATTACAGAAAGTGTATTGTAGAACCTAATATGATGGTTGCATTGGGGATTGGTGCAAGATGTAGACAGATCTTACATATCTTCCACACAAAAGTTGTCCTGTAGATGCATAAGTATAGAGAGAGTGAGAGACAAAAGTCTGATTCCACCCACCCCTAAGAATTGTCGCCATAGGTTAGGGATAAGGAATAACTGTAGCCGCTCAGAGACCCCTTCAGGGGGTTAGAGCGGGGTAGCAAGCCGAAGAAATAAATAAATAAATTCTGGAGGACTGATTAATGTGTTACAAAGTCCACCCCTTTATCTTCATTGTAGCTTAGTAGAGATTGGGGGGCCAGTAGTATATGTTCACATCCACCTGTCATGTGGACCTTCATGTGTTCATTTTCTTTGTCAATTATTTTGTGTCCTAAATTCTGCATAAACTTTTTGAGTGTCAAGGCAATCATAGTGAGGCCGCCAAGCATCTTAGGGCTTTTGAGTTTCTGGCTTTTATTTTCTAAACCGTTCATGTTGTCTGTATAATGGAACACACTTGAGACAGGGTTTCAAGAGCAATACATTAGTTGAGGTGAAGGATACAAATCCCTTTCTGTCTAACCATTCAGACACTTTAACTCTTCAAATGATGGAGTAATAGAACCACATCTTCTTTTAATATTTCCCCTTTGCTGTAGGCAATACCTCATTTGGCTCAAACTCAGCAAAAGAATCATGGAAGAAAATCAGTAACTGAATCTTCCCAGAGTGTGATTAAAGACATTAGTTCATCTTCATATATAAAAGGTAAAATATGTTGGATAACAGTATCGGCTAACTAGAGAACAAATTTTATTTTTTCTTCTTGCTTGGGCACAATGACAGAAACAATATGTTGATGTCAAAAACAGGCCTTGAATAATCTGTGCTGTAATATGCAGAGTTGTAGACACTGATTTTTTATATGTTAAATCTCCATAGGCACAAAATCTTCAGGTAGTTCAGAAGAAGCTGCTTTTTTAAATAACCAGAATGATGACATTTTAAGCTCTGCATCCTGGAGTAATGAGGAAATTCAGGTATGCTTATAGATAATTCTGAAGCAGTAACTTTTATGCAGTAAAAGCATGATAGAAAGCTGAGTGCAAAAAAGCCTCCTGGACAAAAAAGTTTTTGTTATTTAACTTATTTAAATTATATCTCTTATGGAAAAACTTCTATTAAAAACAATAGTATGATGGCTTTCCTGCCAACCTAGCAGTTCGAAAGCAAGAAATTGCAAGTAGATAAATAGGTACCACTTTGGTGGGAAGGTAACAGCGTTCCGTGCCCCTTGGTGTTTAGTCATGCCGGCCACATGACCACGGAAATGTCTTCGGACAGCGCTGGCTCTTTGGCTTTGAAACGGAGATGAGCACCGCAACCCTACAGTCGGACTCGACTGGCTTTCGAGCAAGGGAACCTTTACCTTTACCTTTTTATGATGGTTTTAGATATAGTTGGTTCCTCTGTTTCTTTTGTTGGTATAGTTAAAATATTTGTATCCTGCTTCCCTCTACCCTCAAAGGTTCAGAGTGGCTCGCAAAAGTGTGTCTGATAGTATCCAGACCATAATAGTAAAAAAAGTGAATTAAATTCCTGTTAACATTCACAATACCACCTAATTCACCCTAAAAGAGCTCATCCTATACTACACTCAATTCTTTTAAGCATATGGCTTAAGAAATTTCATTTTGCTATCTAATGTTTCCACAGGTGAAAGAGAATATTAACCTCAACAATGCTCATAGGTCTATGAAGTCTGCTGAGCAAGTGACCCCTACAGCTAACGCCAGGAGAAATAGCACAAACCGCAGTGGTAGGAAAACACCTGCAGAAAGTCTTCCTACATTTGAGAATGATGAAGCAAAGGTTTGGTTTCATAATGTTATGTCTGTCCTTCTACCTCTCTGTTTCAGTAATGTTTTCAGTCATTCAACCATGTGCTGAAATAACTTGCATTTCTATTACCTGGTGCTTTACTTACCTCTAGACTTGGCATGGTGCTGAGACATGAAAGGGGTTGGGAGGGGTTAACCCTTCCTACTTAAGCCATTTCCCAGACAGATATCATTTATTTCATTTTCATTTATTTTGTGTGGCTGCGGTCACACGCAACATTAGCCACGCAAGAGATATGGAAGACAGGCGGAGTTTCCGGGCGCGATCTCACCAGCACATCTGGGAAGCGTAGCGCTTCCGTGGCACAACCGAGGCTTCCTGCCGAAAACGCGCAGCAAAAAACTAGTACCTTGGAGGTACTAGTTTCCGGAAACTGCGGGGCAAGGGCGGGCGTCTGATCGCATTTCCGGTGGCATCCGGCGCCCGCCCATGTCCCCTTGCGGAAAAGGTTTCCCCCCCCCCAAGTCTCCGTGGTTGCGCACACGCACCCAACGGAGCATGCGCATTCGTAGTGTACACAAAAAAAGAAAACCAGTTCGCCGCGCCGCGCGCTTCTTCGTTGCGCGCAGGCGTGTGATGTGATCAACACCTCTCCCTAACCACGGAAGCTCCACGGTACCTCTACAGAACCTCCACAGGAGGTCTGATCGCTTAACTGCGTGTTAGTTTGCCCCGGGGCAAACAGCCACGCTTCCCCACCGCAGTTTCCTGCCCGTGTGACCGGGGCCTGTATTTCATTTGTTATGCAAAACAATTGGAACAGAGTACATACATTTTAAAGCTGTAAAAAAATAACAAATGTACCCTACCTTGTTCTAGAATAAACCATTTCATTCTTTCTCACATTTAGGTTGTGTAAGAGATCCCACTGTTTATCAAAAAAATATGCAAATAAATTAACTGTTGGTATATATAATATATATATATAATGTATGTTTGTAGAATTCCTCTCCAAAATCAATATTGTCTAGAAGAACACCGCTATATGTGGAAAGTAAGAAGGATGAGGATGTGAAAGAAAAAATAGAATATCCAGATGGAAAGGTAAAATAATTTTAGATAAATATGAAAAACCAAAAGCAGTAACCTGAATTATGTAACATGTGGACATAAGTAACATGGTGCACTGAGAGCCAAAGTAGAGTCTGACTTCTTTGGCATGTTAAAGAAACTGTGGTGGGGTGGGTATAGGTTTAGAGCCAGTTTGGTGTAGTGGTTAAGTGTGCGGACTCTAATCTGGGAGAACCGAATTTGATTCCTCAGTCTTCCACTTGCAGCTGTTGGATGACCTTGGGCAAGCCATAATTCTGCCAAAGGTTCTTGAAAAGAGCAGTTTCTGTCAAAGCTCTCTCAGCCCCACCTACCTCACAGGGAGGGGAAGTTGTGGGGAGGGTAAGGAGTTTGTAAGCCGCTTTGAGACTCCAAGAGAAGGGTGGGGTATAAATCCAATCTCCTCCTCCTCCAACTCCTTCCCTTTCTCCCATACCTTTTCCCTGATCTTAACCCTGGTTTTTGAGCTTTTACCACAAGCTAACCAATTTTCCTGCTATTATCATACAACTACTAGGGCTTGGTACTTAAAAAAAACAAAACAAAACTAACGAGCCTCAGAATGTCAAATTCTGTGTTTGTTGTTACACAGTTACGCAGTTACACAGCAACAGAATATCTGCACTGACCCAAGATCCAACAGACATTTTGGCATTAAAAATAAAAGTATATATAATTCTGGGAGTAACAAACTGTTTATTTAATAATCATATCACTTGATAGAGGACACTTTTTGCTAGTAAGAAATTCTGCTGTTTTCATGAAAGGCTTTACAACCTCTGAATGAATTCTTATCAGTAGGGTGTCATTTAGAAACATGGGGTTTTTCTGCATGTTCCCCCCCCCCCATTCCATACTACTATGATTTATCCCTGACTGCTGCATGTATATTTGTGCATTCACTTCTTTTTTTGTCATCCCCCCCCCCATTTCTTTTAAGACCTCTTTCACCCTGATCTCTTTCTGGAAGCTGATTTAGAGTTGCCTTTTTCCTCATGTGTAATGTTTCTGTCTGTTTCCTTTGTCCTGCCCTCCCCCACCCACCTCAAGCCCTTTTTTTGAGTTATCGGACTGTCATCATTGTCAAACCACTCCGTCTCCTCCCGCCAAAGACAAATGGTTTTGTTTTAATTTTTTTTAGAAAAGGCGCTAAAATAACGATATATCAGCATACCATTGTAATGATAGGTTAAGCAGGTTCTCTGAATTCCCAGCTTTCATTTAAAAAAAAAAAAAAAGTAAGTATTGCCTTTTTTGCAGAGATATGCCTTTTTCCTAGAGATTGAATTCTTTTAAAAATGAAAACTGGAATTTCAACTAACCTACTTAACCTATCATTACAGTGGTCTATTGATATTTTAGTGCTTAAAAAACATGTAGCCATGATATCAATACAAGCATGCACAAGAGGATAAAGGGTATGGTGTGACAGCACCCTCCCTTGAAAATCCTGATTATTTATAAGGCACATGTGGAAAAAAATAAACTGACTCACAACTGTGAAAATGCAAAGGAAGGGTAGAAATGCAGAAGAATCCTACCCTAACTGATCACAGTGCTTATAGATCAACTCCCAAGAAAATAAGGAGTAAGTTGAGCGTGTGGAAAAGCCCACAAGCTAGATAGCCAATATTGACAGTACTTATTTTCATGGCACCTCTTCATGGGTATTCATACGAATTGTTGTTCTGTTGTGAGCTCTGATGACTCAAGCCCTGGTTACTCAACCAAAGGAGACCCTCTGTGACATCAGAGCAACTAATCCAATGGTAATCAGAAAGGTTATGACACCTCTGCTTTCCATAACCCATTCAAGTATCACAAAATATCTGGCTGATCATAGGGTTGCCACACTCCAGGTGATGGCTGGAGATCTCCTGGGATTAAAACTGATCTCCAGGCAATATAAATCAGTTCACCTGAGAAAATGGCTGCTATGGCATCAAACCCAATTGAAGTCCTTTCTCTCCCCAAACCACACCCTCCTCAGGCTACACCCCCAAAATCTGGAGTTGGCAACCCTAGCTGATCAGTCAGTTGCATCAAGACTGGCAGAAGTTACTGATACCTAGCTTTCAGACTTCAGAAGTAAGAGAGTCAATAGATATTAGTTCTATGGAAAAAACAACATACTGACTGGCAGCTGGTTCCATCCATAATCACTTTCAGGACCAAAGCACACATTATGTGGGAGATCTAGCTATGGAAATTCCTTTTTAAAAAGGTATTGACACACTATTATATGGTTAGCCTTGGGATAATGCTAATTCAGCATGCCTGATAACTGCAGGCCAAACAGGAGAGCTACCATTTGGACACTGTCTTAACTAGACGCTGTTCTGAAGTGCTAGACAGCTGGTTTCGTGTGACACACTCATCAGCTGCAGAAAATGTTCACCGGATGCGTTCCCCAGCTGCTCATTGAGAGGTCTTGGATGATTTCCCAGGAGCTCTCTGTGTGAAGTGAAGCTAACTTCTTTTTGGAGCTGGCATGCATGCAATGGGGTCACGTTATGTGGAAATAAAACTGCTGCAGACATATGTTCCAGCCATATGGTAATTCATCAAAGTGCAATTTGGAGTCTTCCACAGAGAGTTGGAAGCCTCCAGGGGAGGTGCGGATTATGCTGACTTGTGGGATAGAATTTTTAATGTAATTTGTGCCAGTCACAGATCTTAAATCAGCATAAGTGAGTGGCAGCAGGATGTCCCTTTGCTCGGAAGCTTTTAAAATACATCATGTGGCTGCTATTTGCACATCATTTGAAAAGCAGTGATTTCCCCCCCCCCCCTTAGAGCGCTAACTCCCCCTTTCTTGCCTATTGATCTTTGTCCTGAAAAATATATGTAGAAATGGACCATGTATAATTGTACACAAACATAATGACTGTAGTTTTGAACAGTAGCCTTGGCTTACACTGAGAATAGAATTCCATTCCCCCTGGAAGGCTCTGGAGAGCCTATCCTGCGAGCAATGCTCCCTCTAAGCTGCGGAGTCTTGTGAGTAAAAATTCTACTTAGTGAGCTACTGGCATTAAAGTTGTGAGCGAGCGATTTGACTACTGCATAAATTAGTGTGCTCTGGAGCCATCTTTCCTGCGCTAAGACAAAAATGTGTGAGCTGGCGGCTAAAAAACTGAGCTAGCTCACACTGACTCAGCCTAGAGGGAACACTGCCTGTAAGTGAGCCTGCCTGCATGTAGGCACTCCTTAAAATGGCAATCTGGGGCACCTACCTGCAATCAAATTCAGTAGTCCTGTGCTGATCATTGTGCACCTGCATTGCAGATACGCAAAGAGTAGCACAGGAATGAAGGACGACAGCACAAGCATAATAAGAAGTAGGATAAAAAAACTTTGATCTAAGTCATATTCCCACCACCTCGGTGCGAAGGTAACAGCGTTCCGTGCGCCTTGGTGTTTAGTCATGCCAGCCACATGACCACGGAAACATCTTCGGACAGCGCTGGCTCTTCGGCTTTGAAACGGAGATGAGTACCGCAACCCTAGAGTCGGACTCGACTGGCTTTCGAGCAAGGGAATCTTTACCTTTACCTTTAAGTCATATTCACACTATTGTGGGGCTTCCCAGCCATAGCAGGGCCTCAGAAGGCGAATCCTTTGGCTTTTATCTTGTGGGGTGTCCTAAGTCCCCAAGATTACCCCTTGGGGGTCTACCTCATCACTAGCCTCTGGAGCAGTCTTTCACCCATCTCAGCATATTGCTTCATCCAGGATTCAGAGTCTTATTCGGTGTTTCCTCATATCAGAATTTCGGTAGTACACCCACTCTTGCAACAATAGTTTTTTGAAAGGCCTTGACCATTGCCAAGTTCAAGGCCCAAGAAAGCTTTACCAGGAAATCTCAGTAGCCTCTGCAAGAAACTGTTCTCTCACTAGATCCTCACCACTCTCCATGGACTCTGCCCACTTCCAAGCATTATTTATATGCGTCGTAACTGCAACAGTGTCACTTCAAATCTTGGCAGCCTGCTGGGTATTACTTCCAGTTTGTCAGAAGGTGCCGATGACTGTCCCCCATGGCTAGTGGCCACCACCACTCCCCGTAATGTTCTATCACAACGATAAACATATATTTTGTTTTATGTCAACTGTTTTAACTGTCATGGTAGTATAATTGTCCTCAAAAGAATTCTGGGAATTCGGATTCGGTGAAGGGGCTGAGAATTCATTTTTATTTTTTTTTAATAAAGATTTTATTGGCTCCCCTAAAAAGGGGAGGTATTTCGCTTAAAAGAAAAAATGGGAAGGGTAGACAGTGGGAGAGAGAGAAAGCTGAGTGATATATAAACTGGTAAATTAAACTGTTAGTAATGTCCAATTAATCTTCTTGGGCTTCTTCTGTGTGTTGTCAAAGTTCTTTTCTTAGTCCTGTCACATGTAGTTCTCTGTTAGTATATTAGTAATGTTCCTTTGAATTTCTGTTAATAAAAAAAAATCTCTTCTGTGCACATTCAGAACCGCTTCTTTGCGTGCTGGGTACTTTTACTATCGCTGACGTGGAGGAGCTTCCTCTGTTGTCTTCTCCTTCCGGCTTGTTAGATCCTCCTTCGGGTTTTAATACTCTCAGTTCATGCACTATAAATCCTCTTCTTTTCATGCCATTACCGGAGGTCCCCAGTTTTGAGAATGGTATTAATTTCATTTTCGCTTTTATATCCGCTCCCAAACTTTCTATGGGTCCTCCTTGCAATTGTTGACTTATATAAGCACTTGCCAGGCACTTCTCGCTGTCACAATTCAAACTTTTCCGTTTTACAAATCTCCCGTCGGATTCACAGCCATAAACAGTCCAAACATTCAACAGCCGGCTCTCGCACACAAGTAAACGCCCAGACGGAAGTCCCTCCCTTCTTCTCCGCTCGCTTTTGCCCAGCTCCGACATCTTTTTCTTTTTTGTTTACTTTTAGAAAGTTCTTAAAATGTGCTCCAGAGAGACAAAACTTTTTCCCACTTTGTTTCAAATACATCAAAGGAAAACATCACTGTCCGCTCAATCCATTCCCCCCCTCCTTTTCTTTTTCGCTTATGCAAATGGAGGGTTAACCTCTTCGCCTTTTTCGCTGGGAGGGGGGGAAACGTTTTTAGTTCTTTTTCTCTGCATTTTGACAACTCACAGTTAAGCCGATCTTTTCTTTTCTTTTTCCATTTTTGCGGATGGGCGCTTTATCACTCGGTGACGTCTGGTGGCTCCGCTAAACCCCGTTCGGGGTCACTCACGCAGCAAGGTCCATTGGGGCAGGGCATGGCGAGAGCCTCAGTCTCCGACCTCTCGGCCGAAAGAGCGACTCCCCCCTAGTGCACCCTAAAGCGCCCCGGATCCGAGCTCCTCTCTCCTGAGGTGCTCGTTCGGGTCTCCGCTCGCGCGGATTCCCTCCTCCACCGCGGGCGGGCGAGGCGCCCTCGGGAGCGACCCGAGGATGCGTCCGCCATTCGCGGGAGCCAGACCGGAAGCCGAGAATTCATTTTTAGAAATCCCTAGTTCTCCTCACACAACAGTTGTTTCCAGTCTTCCCTGTGGAGAGGGAACAACTGTCAAACCTGTTTAAATGGAGTGCAGACATGCCCTTCTAGGGCTAACCTAAAACTGGTGTACTTGTATTTAAGCTAATTTAAAGTCCAGTCTTAAACTTTTGCAGTGTTTACATTTGTTCCATGGAACGTGATGCACTGTGGTGATGCATTAATGCCTCTCCTTACCTTCGGAGCCCTTAGGAACAATATTCATTAGTTATTCATCCATTACGCTCTGCAGAGAACAACCTACTGCCCAAAAGGTGTCCAGCTGTCCTCATCTTCTTAGTCCTGGCTCCTACCTGATGGAACTCTCTTCCGAATAACATCCTTACCCTACGGGACCTAATACAGTTCCGCAGGGCCTGCAAGGCAGAGATGTTCTGCCAGGTTTTTGGTTGAGGGCAGCCATGGATACCATCCTACTGGCACTCCCTCTCACCCCTGCTTCCTCTCTACCTCCCCTGCGAGACAATGATACGATTTGAAATTACAATATTTTAGTGCCATCTGAGAATGTTTTAGTCATATTTTATTTAAACTATTGGAATTGTTTCATTAATTTATGAATGTTTTCACGGTTGTTCAATGCCCTGAGCCCTGTGTATTCAGGAAAGGGTGGTCTATAAATGTAAATTATAAGTAAATGTAAATTATCTTAGAAGGAATGGAATTAGAATCTATTTGAATCCAATCACTCCAGTTTAATTGGTTTGTAACTGCAGGCTGTGTATATGTGTGTGTGAAAGACAGAGAAGATGTACTCTCACACATTTTGTCTTTGTTTTAAAGGTAGAACAGCTGTTTTCTGATGGACGCAGAATTATGACTTTCCGCAATGGCACAAAAAAGGAGATCAGTGCTGATAAAAGGACCACTGTTCTTACTTTTTTCAATGGAGACATTAAGAAGATCCTGCCAGATGAGAGAGTGGTATATGCATTTTTTATTTCATTTTTGCTTTGTAGAGGACTTTAAACAGCATTAGACCTGGAAGCATCTGTCATTTGTGTAGTGGAGACAAGGAGAAAATTCGGCTCATGCTACAGGGAAAAACACTGTACCAGCTCCTGTTTTGAGGCAGACCTGTACATGCCTTGAGATTTTATCTGGAGTGGCTTTTTAGCTCATTCTTCCAATGTCATCCATTAATTTTCCCTTGGTTCCCATATCCTTCCTTATATTGGGTACAAAATTCATAATCTTTGCTAAAAACTTCATAGAAGAGAGTGCTTGAGTCAGTGGGCAAGGAGGAGGAGAAGCAGGATGATGCGGCCTCACTGAGTAGCATTTGTGTCCCGTCGGGGCATGGGCTCTGGTAGGTGCCTCATGATCCCAGTCCCTGACACTGGCCCGGCGTATACATTTCCCTGCTTCCACATTAGTGGTAGGAGCTGCGGTGGCTCAAGTGGTTAAGACGCTGAACTGCAGGCTGTGGAAGGTCAGTAGTTCAGCAGTTCAAGACCCGAGTGCCGCAAGACGGGGTGAGCTCCCATTTCTAGTTCCAGCTCCTGCCAACCTAGCAGTTCGAAAGCAAGAAATTGCAAGTAGATAAATAGGTACCACTTCAGTGGGAAGGTAACAGCGTTCCATGCGCCTTGGTGTTTAGTCATGCCGGCCACATGACCACGGAATCATCTTCGGACAGCGCTGGCTCTTCGGCTTTGAAACGGAGATGAGCACCGCAACCCTAGAGTCGGATTCAACTGGCTTTCGAGCAAGGGAACCTTTACCTTTTACATTAGTGGTACAAACACTGGCATTTTCACACATGGCTCTAAAAAGCACATTTGAGCCTCAATCACATTATTTGTGCCATATGTGAATGTTAAGTTGGGATAGAAAAAAGAATAAAATGGAGGAATGAAGAAGAACTATGAACTTCTTGAGGACAGGGCAGGACAATTATACGATACTAGAGAAATTGAGTTATGTTATTGCCAAGTGCATGTTTTACATTGACAGTGCAGACTGATAAACACATAACTATTTACCTCATGAGTGAGAAGTCAGAAGCTTGAAACACTGCTAGGCAACTATATTCTCCATGTTAAGTATTTTTGATCCCATAAAGATATTCCAGAGGTTCTTTTTTCCATGTGGCAAACAATGAGAAAAGAAGTGAAATCTATTTGTGTCACAAATGTCATTGAAAAGACATACTCTGCTTTAACTGTTAAAATTTTATATCCAAGGTGCCTTTTAACACTCAAGAAATCTTCGTATTCTCCCCTGCAGATTTACTATTATGCAGATGTTCAGACGACTCACATCACTTACCCAAATGGCATGGAGGTGCTACAGTTTCCTAATCAACAGATTGGTATGAGATGAACTTAAAAAAAACACCCTTACAATTAATTTTTTAAAACTATTCTTTTTTCAGATATATCTCATGGGTTTATGTAACTCGATGTTTAATCTTACAAACTGCTCCCCCCAGAAAAACATTGTATATATTTTCACCAAAACAGAAGCAACAACAACAACAAAAAAGGAATTGATGTATTTCTATCCGTGTTTAGGGAGGCAAGACAGTTTGATATAGTCCAGCCTCACCAGATCTCAGAAGATAAGCAGGGTGGGCACTTGGCACAGAGACCGCCAAGGAAGTCTGCACAGAGGCAGGCAATGGCAAGCCACCTCTGATTCTGCCTTGCCTTGAAAGCCCCTTGCTGGAGTCTACATAGGTCAGCTGTGATATGAAGGCGTTTTACATACACACATCCTTGTTTAAGACATTTTACACACGGCATACTGATGCAGTGTCACATAGTGGATAAATTGGGTCCTTTTTTCAAATTCTCTACTTCCAAGTTGATTTTTATTTCTACTAAAGTATGCCATTAAAAAAAAAAATGTTTAGATCTTCAACAACATTGTATTTAGGGAAGCTTGTAACTAGAACATCAGATCTAAGTCAAGGAGTTCATGTCTGCAATCCAGAGCACACTTCGGGCTATTTCAGACATGTCAAAATTCTATCATGGGAGGCACTTGCAGGTTAGAAATAGTATGTAATCTGAGTGTAGATTGTTGGAAGGAATGAACTGTGCCGTGTCGCTTAATGCTAACACAGGCTTTAGAGTCTCCTGGGAGAGCAGTAGAGAGTTAGTACAGAGATAGATAGGGGGCTCGGTGACCTTTCTTTTGTCTGCTTCTGTTGCTGTCCCTTTGTTACACAAAGTGCTACTTTCAGGGGTTCCTTCCTTCCAGGCACGTCCCTTCTCATTCTCTCATCCTCTGTCCACTGTGAGGGCTGGGCATGCCTCCTACAATCTCTCTCCATCAGAAGCCTTTACTTTTCCTTTCTTGTCTAGTATAGAGTTCTCTCACAATAAAGAACGTCTATTTCTTTTCTAAGTAACAAGCCTAAGTGTGGACTTATTCCTCAAGCAATCAGACTATAGAATCCTGCTGTGTAACGACTGGGAAGGCATGGCCACCCATACTTCTAAGGACAGTTTTCTTTTTCTCAGAAAAATACCATCCAGATGGCACCAAGGAGATTGTGTTTCCTGACCAGACTATTAAACGACTGTATGATGGAGGTCTCGAAGAAACTGTTTTCCCGGATGGGACAGTTGTCAAAGTAGAAAAGTAAGTAATGGAAAAGAAAGAAAAGTAAGTAATGGAAAGAACATGAATCAGGCATCAGGTAAGGAGCACTTGGAGCAGTTTGGTGTAGTGGTTAAGTGCACAGAGTAAGGAGCAGTTTGGTGTAGTGGTTAAGTGTGCGGACTCTAATCTGGGAGAACTGGGTTTGATTCCCCACTCCTCCACTTGCACCTGCTGTATGACCTTGGGCAAGCCGTAGTTCTGATAAGAACTGTCATTGAAAGGGTAGTTCTTGAAAGAGCTCTCTCAGCCCCACCTACCTCACAGGGTCTGTTGTGGGGAGGGGAAGGGAAAGGAGTTTGTAAGCCGCTCTGAGACACCTTTGGGTAGTGAAGGGTGGGGTATGGATCCAATCTCCTCTTCTTCTACTACTATTTGACAGAAGGGTTGATCTTGACATGCCGTATCAGTCACTGACCCTGACCTGGATGGTCCAGGCTAGCCTAGTCCCATCAGATCTAGGAAGCTAAGCTCAGTCATCCCTGGTTAGTACTTGAGTGGGAGAACACAAAGGTAAACCCAGGGATGCTACACAGAGGTAGGCAATGACAAACAACCTCAGTTCATCCCTTGCCTTGAAAACCATAAGTCAGCTGCAATTTGACAGCATGCGTTACTGGCCATGGCTAGTTCCACACGACCTGTCTAATCTGGAAATGCCACAATTCATCCACTCTTTTTTATGGACAATCTGTTGTTATCAATCCACTCTATCCCATCATTTTATGTGCTGTTTTCCCATGTTTTTCAGACCTGATTGGATTTTTTTTTTAAACTTAAAATTACCATATTGATGCAATATGTCCTGTATGACACTGATGTGCCAATCTTGACTGGGTGAAGAAGTAGAGTGCCGCTTCCTTATGTTTTCTATCAGTGCAGTACACGAGTTTGTGTGTTATGTTGGTTGTTGGTGCTGAGGGACAACAGATGTTGAACAGCTAGTGCGTATCCTACCTCAGCCTTTGTGGTGGCAGACCAAGATGGGCAGCTGTGTTTGTCTGTAGCCGTAGAAGACAGCAAGAAAAAAGAAAAAGAAAAAGCAACAGAAAAGAGTAAGAGTCCAGCAGCACTTTAAAAACTAACTATATTTGTGGCAGAGTATGAGCTTTCATAAGTCACTGCTTACTTCCTCAGACTCACAAAAGCTCATAGGTAAAGGTAAAGGTTCCCTTGCTCGAAAGCCAGTAGAATCCGACTCTAGGGTTGCGGTGCTCATCTCCGTTTCAAAGTCGAAGAGCCAGTGCTGTCCAAAGACATTTCCGTGGTCATGTGGCCGGCATGACTAAACACCAAGGTGCACGGAATGCTGTTACCTTCCCAAGTGGTACCTATTTATCTACTTGCAATTTCTTGCTTTCGAACTGGTAGGTTGGCAGGAGCTGGAACTAGAGACGGGAGCTCACTCTGTCATGCGGCGCACTCGGGTCTAGAACTGCTGAACTACCGACCTTCCACAGCCTGCAGTTCAGCATCTTAACCACTTGAGCCACCGCAGCTCCCTCACAAAAGCTCATACCTTGCCACAAATTTTGTTAGCCTTTAAGATGCTACTGGACTCTTGCTCTTTTTTGTGGTGACAAGTTGTATAATTTTAAGCAACATATTCCTTTTTCTTTATCAAATGGCTCACAGATGACCTGCTTGCTACAGTAGAGAAAAGCAACTGCTAAAGCCAGACAGTAGTCTGTATATGCCGTAACTGTGACAACATTTGTGAATACCTGATTCAGATTATAAATTGCTCTTGACCTTATAGTTTCAAAGGGCCTTTTTCAAGCATTCAATTCTAGGCAGTGCCAAAAACAGGATATTGTGCTGTCTTAATGCAATGGCTTGTGTAAAGTATTTGCTGCTGGAAACTTTGTCAGCATGAATGAAGTTCCTGTGGGCTTCACTACTTTGAGGCTTCATGGTTTATTTATTGCTCTACAGGAATGGAGCTAAAACCATCTTGTTCAGTAATGGGCAGAAGGAGATTCAAACTGCACAGTTCAAGAGAAGGGAGTACCCTGATGGCACTGTAAAGACTGTGTATGCTAATGGACATCAGGAAATGAAGTATTCTTCTGGACGGATTCGAATCAAAGATGAGAAGGGGAGGGCTCATCCTTGATCAAAAGTGACCCATGTCATCTTCTTTGTTCTTTGTGCATGTGTTTACATCGTTCAAAGTAGTTCCTGTCTGAGATGTGCTCTTGTCATTACACTGTGGATGACATTGTTTTAAACACGTGTTCTTTCTCCGATTTTCTGTTTCCCCTACAACAAAATGGTGAATCAGATGTTTGGCAGTGAAAAGAAATACTGGAGGATAAATACACTGTTTTCTGTTTAAATGAGGTTTTTAAGCATCTACATTCCCTATCAAACCAGGCATTTATAGGTCTACTACTCCCCCTATTTCCACTCTCAAGTTCTTTGCCCAGTGACGTAGATATGTGAGATGTTAAACCATTATAGGCTATGATCATTGATGAATGTTCATTTGCATCAATTAAAGAGGAGCTATACTTTAGAAGTAGGTTTGATTTGAGTAGTTGTTGGGTTTTTTGCATAGAGCTATCATTCCATAACATCCTAGGCAATAGATAGATGCCTGCCGAGTTTATCTGGCGATCTTTGGAGTACCTTGTAGAGGTAAAAATAGGTGGGAGTGGCGGGATATAAATCCAAGGATAAATAAAAATAATTTCTATAGCCTTAAAGAATATTTTATGATCGTTGCCTACTCTAGCATTAAAATTGCCTGCCAGAATTATTTCAGCCATGGGATGTTCTTCTTATAGTCTTCCTAGAAAAGTAGTTAGTCATTTCCAATGTTGGGCAAGAGTTAATCTGTCTAGGGAGTTGGGAACATATATATTCACAATAATCAAATTAAGTTTATCAAGGACAAGCTTAATAGCTTCTTCAGTGGGGCTATGCGATTGTAACATAACAATTTCTACTTTTAAATATAAAGAAACAAACAGAGCCAGACCCACCTGAAAGCGACCCTTGGGGTTAATCCTATAACCTGGGAGGGAAAAGGATTTATACCCCTCAATCTGAATCTGATTTGGTGACCAGGTTTCCTGAAGGAGTATAATATCAAAATCATTAAGGTAACTTAGAAATTCAACATCCTTGGCCTTATTTCGCCAGCTGGGCACATTCCAAGAGATAATCTTAATATCCAAAGTAGTAGAAAATTTAGATGATGGTGGTGTAGAAGAATTTATGAGTCAGTCTCCTTTGGTTAGTTGTTCAAGGGTGCTGTTGGTGTCATAAAACACAGACCCATTGCTCATACCTCTTGATAATGTTCTTGATTAATTGGCTTGTGCTTGGCCACACAATGTCTCCCTTACTGCTCAGGGGGAGATTCTTAGCCGTTATTGAGGACATATGAATTTCAGCTTGTATGAATGTCTCTGAGTTTCCCTTGAGTTCCGGTTGGACTTCTGTAGTAGAAGTTAAATTGATCAGTGGAGAAGAAGGGGAGTTATGGTAGGGCATATCTGGGCTGTTTTTATAAAGGCTTGTTTTGGCAGCATCCGATCTGTCTGCAGTCACTGCTTGCTCCCTGGTATCTCCTAGCGTCAGAAGCTTTGTTGTCACTGTCTCCAGTCTGTTGACTATCGCACCTTGAACCTCTTTTGGGAAATTTGGAAAAGTTTTTATCAGGTCATCCTCCAAGGAGTTATCAAGGTTTATGCCTTCATGCACAGACTGATGGAAATAACTTATCTGAAGATTTAACCCCCCCCATGGACTGGATTCATAATTGGAGCCTTCTCCCCCCGACAAGAGAAGTCCATTGGATCAGGCAGCAGGGAGATCAGATCATGCCCCCCTTTAGTCTCTTTATGTTTCTTGGCCAAGAGTGGTACAGGTTTCAGTGTATTTAAAAAGGCACGGGCTGGTAAGATCCCCTTGCTCTTAAAAGTTGCACTCTGCTTCATTATTGAAGATGGGATCCTCACACTGGAAAATGTGAGAAGGACCCTCTGCACCTGGTTTGGTTGGCTGATTATTTCTAGCTCTTTCAAATCAATTCCAAGAGTATTCAACTTAAGTAGTAGGCTCAGATGATGTAACACCTTCCTTTTTGTATTCCATAAGGGTAATCCACCTCGGTATGTAAAAACTGACAAACATTTTTTTTTGGCTAAAGGATCAAATGGAGTCTAGAGCTTTCATTACTCTCCTTATGTGACAAAGGGGAGTCTGCTGAGGTCTCTTTACTCCTTGATGGGACGAAGACATTTGGAGGCATATTAGCAGAGCTTACACAGCAACCAGGCTAAATCTCTTCGGACTTCTCGAACTTCTCGAACTTCTCATTAATTCCATTTAAATGTTCCAAAATATGTGTCACAGCCTTGAAAGTCAAGTCTATTAACTTGGCCAACATTCTTTCATCATGACAGCAGATATCTTCATCATTTAAAGAAACAGTCTTTGTTGCTGTAACTTCCGGCTTTTCAACTCTCCCTCTCTCTTCAGCTAGAATTACATATTTATTTGAAGTTGGAATATTATAAGCAACACTTTCTGGGGAAAAGTCAGCTATCTTAGTCTGCTTGCCAGGGGAGAGATTCCTTCTCCGTCTCTGAGGCTTTTTGGGCATTTTCCAACACTCATTACAGTTTTCTTTATGGCAATCAGGCTCAGAAACTTTCAACAGCTGATAAGCAGTAGAGATAGAGTCACCACTGAAGATATATCCGAGTATCTGAAAACCTGACAGAAATAAGAGGAATTAATTAGGAGTCAACTTGCAGGCCTCCTTTTTCGCTGAGTCACCTGTCTCTCCAATTAAAAAGGCATAGGATGGGAACAAAAGAAAGAAAACAGGTAAGGTTGTCAAGGCTGCCAAGTCCTTTGATAAAAACGTAAAAGAACTTAAAAATAACTACTTTGAGTAACATTAAAAACGGTTAAAAGCAATTTAAAATATCTTAAAACACTTAGCATTTCAGGAGACAAGGGAACAGCTGTCTGCAGCTGATGCCCACCAGTACCGGAAAAGCTGAAGTATAAATGAGGCAGGGAGTGTTTGCTGCTGTAGGTGACTCAAATCCACACCAGCTCATGAAAAGAAAGGAGAAGAGAAAGATACAGAAAAGTTTTGAGGGGAGAATTAAAGAGAGAGTAGTTGGAAGAGAGAGGTCCTGCAAGAGTATAAGAGTCCACCGCTCTTAACCACTACACATCACCAGCTTCTGTGATAGTTTGTCTGTTGTTGAGGTTGATTATGTATTTGAATGTGTTAGGAGTTTTGTTGACTGTTGTTGTTTGAAGCAATTTTAGGTTTTTTCCCTCCTGAAGGATGTGAATGTATGTTAGAAATTTTAAATAAATAATGCTATGTGTTGAGTGCACTTTTATGCTAATAGAAGGGGTGGGGAAATTGCCCCCTCTACCTGCAGATCCCCAGTTTGCCTCTCGTGCTGCTTTTGTCTCCCACAAGGAGCATTTTGGGGACACTGGTGAGCTGCGGTGGCAGACAGGAGTGTTCTGTTCCACTATTAGAAGTTCAGTGAGTGAGCAGAAAAGTTATTCTGTGCCAACCCACTGTGTAGAGGTTTTTTAAAAACTCTGCACAGATGTTTGGGTTTGAGTAACATTAAAAACTGTTAAAAGCAATTTAAAATATCTTAAAACACTTAGCATTTCAGGAGGCAAGGGAACAGCTGTCTGCAGCTGACGCCAACCGGAACTCGATCTCCCCAGCCCAGTAGTAGCCAACAACTAAACATAGATAAGAGACTCCTTAACCTTATAAAAAAGCTATACACATCAACAAAATGCCAAATCAAATGTTCACTAACAGGGAAATTAACTTCAAAAATCCCGTCAAATAAAGGAGTCAAACAAGACTGTATATTAGCACCCTTTCTGTTCAATCTGTTCCTTAATTATCTTTCCCCTTACCTCAAAACTGTTGATTGCCATGCTCCTAAACTGGGTCCTGTCCATGGCCCTCTACTATTATATGTGGATGACATGGTACTATTGTCCTGCTCCAAAGTTGGTTTAAACTAAATAGATTCATATTTTATAACAAATAGATTACTTTTAAACCATGAAAAATAAAAAATACTTGTCTTTCCCAAAACTTGGAAACCATTCAAATGGACAATTGGAGGCAAACCAATTGAACAAGTTAAAAATTTTAGATACTTAGGTCTGCACTTCCAGTATAATTCATCTTGGTCTGTGCAGCGTAATTCAGCGATAAATATGACCAACATAAATGCTTCTGCCATTTCCTGATTCTTCTACACCAGAGGCAATCAATTCATACCAGCTGCATTAAAAGTCTTCAGGGCCAAAGTAATCCCCTGACATGTATGGTATTCCAATATGAATAAGTGCACTTAATGGCACAATCAGGGGTCATTTCGTAGAAAAAGAGGTGCAGGAGCTCATTAGCATAACTTATTTGCATATGCCACACACCCTGACATCACTGGAAGTGTTTCAGAAGGCAACACCTACCACTCAGGCTCCACTGGACTGTTTTGGATTGCTAGCTATGGGGGGGAGGGAACATGCAGATCTGTCCTCACAGAGGAGGGAGAGCTTGTACCTGAAGGCGGGCCAGGGGGGGCTCTGCAATTTACCTGGCTGCTTCTTGCTCCTCGTGACCCAACTGAGGGCTGCTGGGAGCAGGGGGCGGGGCTTGTTGCATGTGCCCGCCCCCTGGGCTCCTTACTGCTGGAGCTCCGCTCCTGTGTGCTTCCGCAGGAAATGACCCCTGGGCACAGTAGAACGTGTTCAATCTAAATTTCTTCGAAAGATCATGGGAATGCCGTGTTGTGTACCTTATGCAGCCTTGTGTTTAGAAACTGGCTTAAATTCTGTGGAATCTGGTGCATGGCTAATGACAGTAAAATATTGGCTGCGTTTACATTACAGTGTAGACCAAGGGAGCCTTATACAACAAATGCTCACAGAGTCAATCATGTCTAACTGGCTATCACACATTGAGAACAAAATAACTGCCATGGGCATCCCATTGGACTCACTGCTTATGCTCCCTTTTATGGGTGCTTTATGGTTAAACACAGAGTCGTTGACATTGAAACACAAAGGCTATACAGCTTAGCCAGCAAATCTTGCTCCCCTCTGAACTTTGAGATTCCCCTCACAGTAGGCCGAATGGCCCCATACCTGATATACAAGCACCACAACAGCGCAGAGCCTTTTCACTAGCAAGCTACCATCCGCAATCTTGCATGGGAGATATAATAATATAGCATATACGGCTAGACTTCGCCATTGTAACTCTGGATGCATTGAGACAGTTTCACATATCTGTTTGCATTGCCGATTTTATGTAGATATACGTTTTAGATATTTGAACCCTATTTTAGCCAACGTGACAGATCTTCCTGATGCTTTAAAAGTGCACTGTCTTCTGAATGACTCCGATACTGAAATATCAGTGAAGGTAGCCATGTTTTTACAATCATCTATAAAGCTACATCAGGAAAATGAGCAACACTTTGTAACAAATTGTTTTTGTAACATTATGCCATATTATGTAGTTTGCAAAATACATGGTTTTATATGTATATTTTTGTATAGTAATCCTCTTTTAAGGTATTGTTTTATGGCAATAAAGGCTGACTGACTGACTGTTTAAATGGGTGGAGGAGAAATGGGTTGAACAGGTTGATATACAAAGTCAAGGAGGCCCATTCACACTGTAATTTTTTCTCCTTAAGTCTTGGAGTTCTCTGCTTTTGTGGGTGGATATCCAAACCCCATCTGCAAGGGATACATGATCTTAGTGCACATATACTGTCGTTAGAAGAAGGCAATTTTATTTCTTTAGAGGTATTAAAGGAATTAGTGAAGGACTGGATTAACCTATCAACTGATTATCAATTCAGCATTTATAACAATTTATTTACTTATGTAACACTCAGACAATAATTTCCTCTAAAAATCTGAGCTCTCACACACATGCAGAGGGGAACTGATCCATCTTAATGCACCTTCACTTCAAATGGGTTCTTCTGACACTTTTAAAATTCTTCTAGAATAGTATCTTTAAAAGCTCACATGCTACCAGTCAGCCTTGTCCCATTGTCTTCTTTCTGGCTCACTCTCAGTTTTGACTCTTATTGGGGGCGGTCAGACACGCCATTTGATCTGGTGTCGTGCCAGTTCAGAAACAGATTTTATCTGTGTGATCACACAGTCAACATCTGCCTCCCGTCCCCAGACATCGCTTTCCGGCTCAAAACCGCTTTAACCTAGAGTATTTTGATACCAGGTCCCCAAAAGGTGTTTTCCTGATTCTCCAGTTCCAGATGCACTTTTCTGATGTCTGATTGCTCCTGCGGTGTCGAGCCACTTCTGGTTTAAACCCCCGCCCCACTCAAAAGCTGCCCCAGGCTTCCGCTTTTCACCCGCCATTTTTAAAAAAGCATTGGTGGTGTGCGCATAGCCAGAGGTCCGCCACTACGTTATTAAAAACAATGTTTAAATGGTGACTAGTTTTAGAGTTTAGACGAGTTCGGAATCTCACGGAGGCCATTTTCGGGGTAAACATTTAAAGGGAAGTGTTACTTTAAAGTTTAAAGGGAAGTGTTACAGCAGTTGGGTTGAAGTGGAAATCGCTGTTCTGCACACACACAAAATTTTTAGTTCTACAGATGGCGGCCTGTGTGCATGCCCAAACTGAGAAAGAGAGAAAAACAACACTGACGCACGCTCCCTCGTGTGGACAGTGTGGAGCGATGTGGCTGCACAGCGATCCAGAGCAAGGAGGTGAGTGTGATCGCGATTCTCCAGGTTAAAAAAGACCACATCACGGCCAGAGCAATTTAAACCACTCCCAGCATGCCGTCTGACCGCACCCTTTGTGTGTTGGTTCACTGGGTTCTAGTTCTAGGCTGCATAGTCCCCTGGTCTAGGGTGACTCTCCTTCCCAACCAACTCTCCAACTGACCCGATCTCTCACTCATTTTCCAACATTCTCCTATCTCCATAATGACCAGAGCCTCTCAGCAGTTCATATTATCCTCCTTTGGCCATTCCTTATATAAAATTTGCCACATCTTATTCTTTGTTTTGTTTCTTGGATGCTTGATCTAAAGCTGCTACTTGATCTGCCATTGGTGGACATTATAAAATCTCTGCCACTTCCACAAGACTTGAGTGTAATCCCTGCATGGGAAGATTTGTTATACCTAGACTTCTTCTATTTTATTTTTTTTCTTTTTCACTTGTGGAGGAGAATCCATACCTTCTTTTGTTCAAATGGTCTTATAATTAGGAAGTTTCCCGTAATCTTGAAACCATCTTCATGTGTTATAATTTGAACCAATGGCTTTTTCTCTCAGGGCCTAATTATCTATTGAATGGAAATGCGTACAAGAGATTTCCAACACATTTTTTTCCCCAAAAAAGAAAGGCAAGAGGAGGGAATTTGGAGTGTAGAGGCAGTGTGTGTGTGCTGCTTTTCTGCCTGCTGTTTCTCCACGCTCTAAATCACAACCCCCCAATGTGTCTTCCCCCCCAGCAGGGTTCCAATGCATATTTATGAAAGCAAACATCCATTCTGAACTCTGAGGAGACAGCTGCTGCTGGGGGCAGGGTAGAATATGTGATTTAGCACAGAAAAGGGTAGGATGGGATTAGGGATGCCAGGCTCCAGGTAAGACCTGGGTATCCCTCAGAATTACAGCTCATCTCCAGACTACAGAGATCAGTTCCCCTGGAAAAAAATGATGCTTTGGAGGGTGGACTCTGTCCTCACTGAGGTCCCTGTCTTCCTCAGTCTCCATCCCCAAATCTCCAGGAGTTTCTCAACCTGGATCTGGCAATCCTATCTACCATTCCCCACCCCCACCCCAGTGGCCAGAGGGGACCAGACAACCATAGGTGGGATAAGGATTATTTTACAGTTGTGGTACTTTGATACTTGGGCTCCTATTGCGGGAAAGTGTTCTGGAGGATAAGTCTGTCATTGGCTGTTGGTCATATAAGAACATAAGAGACGCCAATGTTGGATCAGGCCAAAAGCCCATCCAGTCCAAAACTCTGTCACACAGTGGCCAAAAATACCAGGTGCCATCAGGAGGGGGCCAGGACATTAGAAGCCCTCCCACTGTTGACCCCCCCAAGCACCAAGAAGACAGAGCATCACTTGCCCCAGAGTCCCTATCTATACCTTGTGGCTAATAGCCACTGATGGACTTCTGCTCCATATGCTTATCTAATTCCCTTTTGAAGCCGTCCATGCTTGTAGCCACCACTGCATCCTGTGGCAGTGAATTCCATGTGTTAATCACTCTTTGGGTGTAGAAGTACTTCCTTTTATCCGTTCTAACCCGACCACTCAGCAATTTCATTGAGTGCCCACGAGTTCTTGTATTGTGAGAAAGGGAGAAAAGTACCTCTTTCTCTACCTGCTCTATCCCATGCATAATCTTATAAACCTCAATCATGTCACCCCTCAGTCGTCATTTCTCCAAACTAAAGAGCCCTAAGCACTTTAACTTTTCCTCATAGGGAAAGTGTTCCAACTCTTTTATCATTCGAGTTGCCCTTTTCTGCACTTTTTCCAAAGCTACAATATCCTTTTTAAGGTGTGGTGACCAGAACTACACACAGTATTCCAAATGAGGTTGCACCATTGATTTATATAGCGGCATTATGATATTGGCTGATCTGTTTTCAATACCCTTCCTAATAATCCCCAGCATAGCATTGGCCTTGTTTGTTAACCATGTAGGCTTTTTCTTATACCTGTTTGTGCCTTTCCTAACCTGCGGAATATATTTTATTTGAGCTTCTAGAATTGTAGTTTTAAACAGTTTCCAAGCTTCCCCAATGGTTTTGACCCTTTCTACTTTTCCCTTCAGTTTCCTCCCCACATGTCCCCTCATATCAGAAAAATTACCCCTTTTAAAGTTAAAAGTGGTTGTGTGAGTCTTTTTGGCCAATTCTCTATTTGTACAAATGTTGAACTCAACAACATTATGATCACTGTTTCCAAGTGGTGCAATCACTTTTACATCTCTCACCAGGTCTTGAGTGTTACTTAGGACCAAATCAAGGATCGCCTCTCCCCTGGTAGGTTCCGTGACCATCTGCTCCATAGCACAGTCATTTAGAGTGTCTAGAAACGCAATCTCTTTTTCTCAACTAGAACACATATTGACCCAATCAATGTGTGGGTAGTTAAAATCACCTATTACGACACAGTGTTTTTGTCTAGCTGCTATCTTTAATTCATTCATCATTTTATAATCCTCCTCCATCTTTGATCTGGTGGGCGATAACAAACTCCCAGTGTTAAGTTTCCTTTTGGGCCCACTATTTCAACCCATAGAACTTCCAGAAGCAAATCCAATTCTCTTAGCCTCTCAATCTTTCTGGACTTTATACCCTCTCTGACATACAGAGCCACCCCACCTCCAACCCTTCCCCCCCTATCCTTCCGATATAATATATAATCAGGAATCACTGTATCCCACTGATTTTCCTAACCCCACCAAGTTTCTGAAATACCCACAATGTCTATTTTTTCCTCCAACACCAAGCACTCCAACTCCTCGGACACTTCTAGCATTTGTATAGAAACAGCTATAATTTCCCATACAAGTTAAGCCACAACCTCCCTTTTGCTATCTCGAGACCTTGTCAGGCAGTCCATGTCACTAGCCATGGTCTCAGTGGACAATTGGAATCCACCTCCCTGTAGAAATTACTCATGTATTACTCATGTAGCATCTATTATTATTACTATCATTATCGTCGTCGTCATCATCATCCATATAGCATCTTCCCATTAAGAAGTAATGTATTTTTGAATGCTACATAGTAGAGTGTGGTGGTGGTTGTGGCAATGCTCTGTGGCATTCATATCCATCCTTGTGAGTTCCCAGCAGGGATCTGGCCAGCCACTGTTGCTACTGGGATGCTGAATTAGATGGACCTGTGCTCTGATCCAGCAGGGCTATTTTTCATGTTTGGCTTCTAATTTTGGTTGTACAGGTTTGGGCAGAGGCATGCCTAACAAGTTTAAAAATAGTATCCTCCATTTTATCTCCAGTGCCTGGCAGCTGGAAGAAGGGGGGAAATGTACCCCCAAAACCCATCCCACTGGGTGTGCCCAAGCCTTTGGGCATATCTATAGTAGTTCTTTGGCTCCTGGTTAATATGAAGCTCCCAGGAAAAAAAATACCAAGTGTTTGGTCTTTCCAGCTGCTAAGGAATTTGATGATAGCACTTAAGAATTTGAATACTTTGCAGAGTTGTTTGCTTAATGATGCCTAAAAATCTTCTGCTAGCTTTAAAAAATTTAAGTATGATGCCTAAGTATTTGAAATATTTCTCTTTGACCAAGGAGTGCTGTTATAAAATCAAAATTATTAATTTGGTTGTGGGGGGGGAGGCAATTGTTCTCAATTCAGTAAACTTCCCCTAGAAGCCCAAATGCCTTCTCCCCAGGTGTCATGACTAAAAGGAAAGTGTTTGAGATATTCAGATCCATGCAGAGGCTGTGCTACAATCCTGCATAGATCTGAGCATCCTTGGGCCCCACGAGCACAAGGTTGGGGAGGGGAGATGCAACAAGCCGATACTCCCTTCTGTGATGTGCTCTGATCAGGCTATTCAGGCTTCTGTTTTCATTGTTGTAATTTAGACTCTAAAATTGAAATAATATTTTGTAAATGAAAAATAAATATATAAACCCATTTCATCTGTTTAGTATTGATAACAGACTAGATTTTGTATACAGACTTGTATGTACATTCACTGATTCAAGTGCATTATGGTAACTAGACTGATTTATGTCTGTTGGTTTTCCTGTAGGCAAATCAGTCTTTTTTGTATGATGTGGCTTGAAATCGTGGCAATTTTTCAAACTTTTTTGCACTATGAACATTTGATGCCCCAAAGACTCTCAATCCCTGGGGACCCCCATTCTGGGGGAACCTGAATTAAACTAATATCAAGTGGCAGTGAGTCATGCCAAGAATGGAATACAGAGCAGCTCCACTATCAGTCATGCAAATGCTCATCCTAAAAGGGATTCCGTCAAGGGCTATTTCTCCCATGGACCTATTTCCAGATAATTTGATCCTAACTAACAACCCAGATCTTAAAAAAAAATATAAGAGGACGATTCCAGCAATTTCCCAGCTGTCTCAGTGGCTGAACAGGAAGATCCTTCCCCAATCATGGCAAGTTACTCACCCATAGATACTTACCTATCTAACATTCAAATAATTCAAGGGAATATTTTTGATACTCTCAAGGCAAAAAGGGAAAACTCCCCTTGCAGTGCAGGCAAAGGATTCCTTTTTAGGCCGGCTCACCTTCAGAACATTGATTTTTTATTACTCATGCATTCCAATGCCAACACCCCTTTTCCTCCTCACTCTTGACAAAAGGGTATACAGGATTACTCCTCAGCCCCACTCTTTGTAGCCAGTTTGAAACACATACTGTTATCCTCTCTTCTCTTTGCTTCATGGACTTACCTCTGCATCTCCTTCCCTGCCTGGACAGTTTTATCCCCGAGAACACCCACCCCCCTCCAGGAGCAAACTTGTATGTTTTGTGGCCCCCCCCCCTTTTACTTTTATTCCACAAGAAGGTGGGCAGTTTTTCAAAGAAAAGGTTTTGTGTTGTATCTATCACTGCATTTTTTTCTTTCTGCTAAGTCCTTTTGCTCTGTGTTAAATGCTTAATTTAATCTGGTCTCTTTCCTGTTTGTTAAATAAGAACCATTTTCTTATTCACTCCTGTTTTTCTGAGTGCTGTTCTGAATTTGGATCTTGGTATACACAGATTAGATCCCGAGTACTGAAATACCAAAAACACACAGGTGTGTTCCATACTATCAAAAACACTTTTGCACATTATTTATTTAATTTAATTTGTTCCCCGCCCTCCCTGCTGAAGCAGGCTCAGGGCAGCTTACAAGGCCATTTGGCATCATAAAACAACATAACATTATGACCTTGATATGTAGATCTATTTGAGTAACAGATTTTCATCCCATACATTTTCTTTGACAAATTTCCCATTTTTGTTTGTTTCCTTTACAGTTTTTAACCCCATTTTATATGCCAGTTTGAGCCATTTATATGTCAATTTTGCGTTATAACCTATTTAAGCACTATGTTGTTTTTGTACCATCTATATACAATTGACACAAAACCAGGCATTGATTTTAACAGCAGTGTTTCTGTTGAATTTTCTTAAAATGTGATCCGAGGGGGGAAAATACTGCATTGTCCTAAGTGTTAAGAAGCCATAAAAGAAACTTTAGTTTTCAAATCCAGTCAAGAGTTGTTACTAAACTTAACATCCAGTTGTTTACCTGTACAGCAGACCCCAGTCCTATTCCCAAGTCACCACATAGAAGAGAATTTACATATACACTGCTGCACATGTGTTACTTCCCATTAAACAACTAGCTAGTACCACGAACTGCCATGAATGTAAGAGCCAAACAAACTGGTACAGTTTGTGAGGTTTGCGGTATGGTAGAACCCCCCCCCCCAGCATGTTAGAGACCAAACTCGCAGAGGATCCTCAGTTTGCTCTCCTCTACCTGCCCTCCAAGCAGGCCTGTAGCCAGGATTTTTTAAATCGGGGGGCATTTAAATTTCTTTGGGGGCACTGGCTAATCAAATTAATCTGGGGGAGAAGACTGTGATGCCCTGGGCTGGATGGGAAGTCAGGGGGCCTTGCCAGCAAGTGGGGGGGGGGCTGGCCCCGAGATGCCTCACTGTAGCTATGGGCCTGCCTCCAGGTTTAGTGAGGGTCAGATTTACAGGCTTGAACTATGCCCCCGCAAAAGAAGGTGCTCCCAGGAAAATGCTTTCCGGGGAAATAACAGCTGACAGGCAGTCATTTTGACAGGTGCAGGTCCAGGAGTGTATAGAATGTGCAAGCTAGAAACACCAGACGTGCATGGGATCGCCATCTCCAAGTTTGGTAAGGATTGGATTTATGAGGTCCAAGTTATGCCCCCCCCCAAGAAGGTGCCCCATCTTCTGTTGTTTCTAATGCAGGAGGGGGGGAGCAAGGGAAATAGAAGCCCAGTTGAACAGAATCAAAGTCCCAGAGAATTTCTGCAGCACAACTAGTGCAATGTGTCCAGTAGAACCAGTACCATTGTGGCAATGCAAACCCAACAGGACTAAGGTCAAATGAGAGAATCTCTGCAGCAGAAACTGAATGTATGTGTGTGGGGTTTTTTTTTGCAAGTCTAGCAGAACTGATGCAATGTACTAGTGCCCAACAGAACCCAGTGCCATTGTGGCAATGCCAGCTGAACAGGGCTGATTTCTAGCATAGAATCATAGTCCAAGCAAGGGGGGTTATAGGCACAATGCAATGTACTAGTGCCCAACAGAACCTAGTGCCAATATGGCAATGCCAGCTCAATCACAATCCAAGGGGGGCATTTTTGCAAGCCCAGCTGAACCAGTACAATATACAGTGTGCCCAGCGTACCAGTGCAATCACAGAGTGTCCAGCAGAACCCAATGCCACTGGCACTGCAAGCTTAAAAGGACTGATCTCAAAGCACAGTCACAAATCCAAGGAAGGGGGTGGGATTTTGCAAGCTCTGTGCAAGAAAATGGGAAGGTGAGGCAAAGGAATGGTCTCCTGGGGGGAAAACCTCTTGAAACTGACATGACTCGTTTAAAACTAACAAGTGTTTCCAAGACTGGAGAATTCTGTTCCCCCATTGCTTTGAAGTTTGGTAAGCATTTTGTTTGAGCGGAGACAGTCTGTATCCATTCACCAACCAGCATGAACTTCCAGGAACTGCTTGAAAGTTTGTGGAAAGTTCATGCCAATTGACCTACCACGGACTTCACAAACCACAAACCAGCCAAAATTAATCACAAATTTTAGTTTGTGAGCTGGTTTCTGCCTATCCGTATTTACAAGCTCTATGAGTTGGATAGCCACCAGAAGGCATGGGGTTGTAAAACATCAAGATTTCTAGTGACTCCTTTTGTAAAACACAAAAATAAATGGTTAGTGCTTCACACTAGACCCATGTTCAGATCTGCATTTAGTCAAGAAGCTTACTGGATGACCCTGGGCCAGTCTGTGTCTCTCTCCTCCCTTGCTGGATTTTATTCAAGGAAATCTAAAATGGCTATGGCATGGTGTTGCATGTGATAAAGAGACTCTTTAATACACTAAGCTTATCTACAGATTAAATAATCTTTTATTTAATTTCTCGCGCTCTGGTTGCAATTCTTTGTTCATTAATTTATGTATTTCTTGAATTATGCTTTTGACATTTATTCCATTCTTAGATGCTTCAAGTGCAGCCTCATTGAAAGGAAATATAAGGACAAAGTCTCCCACTCGAGGGAATGGTCTCCTATCTTTATCTGAGAGAAAATATGGAGGGACAGATGGTTTGTGGTTGTAGAGCTCAGGTGAACTGAACCAATGGGCAGACTGAATAGGTTCACACAATGAATGACTAATTCTTAATGTTTGTTTGCTTTTATATTGTGGCTTTGATTGCAGTAGCGTTTTTGGCGTGTTCATCCTCTCACGCAACTGAGAGGTTAAAGTTTTCTTGGGATAAGCACTGCCCGTTCTACCAAATATTGGGGCTCCTTTATTAATCTGCAAGAGGGATGAGCATGGGGACGTAGATGCAGACTTGCTTCCTTTCCCACAAGCCTGGAAATCCCAGGAGTCCTCTGCTCGAGTAGTCAACAAAGATTGGGATCGATTAAAACATGAAACTCTCCTACCAACTCCTTTGTGTTTTCTCAAACGATCGTTCTCCTTGTAGTTCAGCAAGTCAATAATGTCATGGAGCAACCTTCTCTTCACAGTTGCATCGGTGGCACAGTCCAAATGTAAGCCCGGGCTGTGATTGACTTCCAAGAGCCAGGGCTTCATTTTGTCATCAACCAGGATGTCAAACCCAAAGAGTTCAAAGCAGTTAACTGTAAGAGGCACTGATGGAGTGATGGCAAGCAGGGTCAGTATGACAATGTGGTTGATCCTCTGCCACAGTTGTATGTCATCCATGTTGCGGCTACGTAGGTAGGCTCGGAACCGGCTGAAAGTCCATTTGCATCCGGAGCCAATGACATCTTTATCCTTTATGTAGGAAGGCCCAAACTTATTAATGCTAGTGTTGGTCAAGTGGGCATAAATGTTGTCCAGGGACCCAAGGTCAAATTTCTCTGTTGCAAACCTTACCAGTCCTTCTTCATAAGTATAAATAGTGAGGGGACAGAAACTTGTGACACAGACATAGAGACGGAGATCCCATTTATATCCCGAAATAAGCAAAGGATTACTTACGTACTTCTGCACAATGACCATGCAATCGTAGACAAAGTCTTTAATGTCCTGAAAAATGAGTATTCCCCTTCCACGAGATCTATCAACAGGTTTGCAGATCCAGTAGCTCAGCTTTTTGCCTGGTATCTGCCTCTCCTTGGTGTATTCTGTTATAAATTTAATGTAGTCATTTGGCATGATGAATGCAGTTGGACTGAACTCATAGAGGTTTGTTCCATAAATTCCCTTCATGCGTTTCAAGTGCCTTGCCAAATAATCCTTCCTGGTGATCCTGATGGTTTCTGGATGGTGGTTGAGTCGCTGCCATGGCTTAATACTCCTATGGTCTGTCATTCGGAAAGGGTAATTTCGCCAATACAGATTCCAGTCTTCTTTGTCTTGCTCATGCTCATCATACTCAACCCAACCACGTTCCAGTAGAACTTCACGTACTACTGCGGGAGCACCATTATGGAGCCGGAAAACCAGTGGGCTAGCAGTCCCTGATGAATTGACATGTTTTGCTGTTGTAGAGCTTTTGCTTCCTGGAACATCAGAAGGGGGGGGGGATTGCAGGGCTGAAGCATTGAATAATTGATTTCAACTTTTTAAAAACTTGTAACCTGAACTGTCCCCTACACAATGTTTAAAAAAAGTATTGATGGCATTATATCATGTGCATGTGAACACATTTCTTGATTTCTATAGGTGGAAATTTAGGCCACAATTTGACTTGGAGGGTCCCTGGAATTATAGCTCATTTTCAGACTTCAGAGATCAGTTCCTCTGGAGAAAATAAATCCTTTGGAGGGTGGACTCTATGCCATTGTACCCCACTGAAGTCCCTGTCTTCCCCAGGCTCATTCCCCAAACCTGGATCTGGCAACCCTAACCCCCTATCCCCCTCCAGTGGCCAGGGAGGACCTGGCAACCCTAGGTCCTGGCCTCAGATCATGAGGTGTGTAGTTAAGCCTTGCAACTTCTCTAATTTAGTATGGGCTGCTGAAACCCACCGTGGGCTTTACACAGACATTCCTGCCAGATGTCAGCTAACACTGCCATGGTTTGGAATGTGTGGGTTGCTCTCCTTGTCTCCCTCCTCCCCTCCTCCTTCTCTCTCGGGCTGTGCGCTGTTATCTGTCTAGTGTCCTTGAAGACTATACTCTGCCTGCTCCTAGTTTCCCACTGGGAATGTAACCGTTGCTTTTTGCCCATGTCTTCAGGTGCTTTCCTATTGACTTTACTGTATCAGGGGGTCATGTATGAAGGGGGTATATCTGAAGGTTATTAACATTAGCCCGCCATTCCTGACACAAGTGTTCATGGTATTCTGAGTACCAGCTCTCAATAAACTGAAACTTCTGAAGGAACGTTGTTGAGTGTCTTGACTGGGAAGCCTGACACCGGGCCCCCTTCACATCACCTAAAAGGTAAAGGTAAAGGTTCCCTTGCTCGAAAGCCAGTCGAGTCCGACTCTAGGGTTGCGGTGCTCATATCCGTTTCAAAGCCGAAGAGCCAGCGCTGTCCGAAGACGTTTCCGTGGTCATGTGGCCGGCATGACTAAACACCAAGGTGCACGGAATGCTGTTACCTTCCCACTGAAGTGGTACCTATTTATCTGCTTGCAATTTCTTGCATCACCTAGACCTACCCAAAATATTATATGAAAGCAAATCACATGAAAAAACAAAAATTTGACCAGTGTTAACATGGCCCCTGGAATTTTGTCAAGTACTCCCCTCTCAGTGGCCCTGCACTTACTTGATACTATTTTAAATAAATATCCCACCCCCAACATCATCAATATCATTATAATGAAACATAATATATTGGTTAGAAGCAAGATGCTCTGTGTCTACTGCTACGTCCCATTCTGCTGTTTTATATTTTGAGTTAACTGTTAAGATTTTGTTGATGTTTATACTAATTTAACTGATTTTAGCAATTACAGATTTACCTGCTGGATTGTTGAAAACTTATCTGTTGGATTATTGAAAAAATTGTGGATTTACCTGTTGAATTTTTGTAAATACTATATATGTGGTATTCTTAGTTGAATTACTACTAGTTATATTGTTGTTAAAATAAAGGTAAAGGTTCCCTTGCTTGAAAGCCAGTCGAATCCGACTCTAGGGTTGCGGTGCTCATTTCCGTTTCAAAGCCGAAGAGCCAGCGCTGTCCGAAGACGTTTCCGTGGTCATGTGGCCGGCATGACTAAGCACCAAAGGTGCACGGAACGCTGTTACCTTCCCACTGGAGTGGTACCTATTTATCTACTTGCAATTTCTTGCTTTCGAACTGCTAGGTTGGCAGGAGCTGGAACTAGAGATGGGAGCTCACTCCATCATGCGGCACTCGGGTCTCAAACTGTTGTTACTCATTAGTAAATTGTTTTATTATACTGTTCTATTCTTAGCATCTTTCTGCACAGTTTTTTTGTTTTGTTTTACCATACCAGTTATCTTCAGCAGCCTAGTAGTCTACATACTTTCTTGTTGGGTGTTTAGAGATGCACTGTACTTTTGATGTTATGTTCAAAAACCTATGTAACCTGACTTTGTGAAATTTTATCAGGAGAAAGTTCCACTGACTTCAATGCCAGTTAACTCCTCGGTAAATATGGTTAAAACTGCAGTCTTAGGATGGTTTTATGGATGAGCTGCCTCTGCTTTGGAAACCCTACTCATACCTGCCAGTGGTGTGTTGAGACAACCACATTTCACACATTTACCTGACCAGCTATCCAAGTTCTCCTTCTACCCAGGGCCATAGCCAGTGGTGGGGCTTTAGGGCCCCCCTATCAGATGTTCAGAGCCCCCCACCCCAATCTTAAATCACAATCTTAGCCGTGCCATGCTGGAAGGAGGTCTGAAGTGGTGCATGGCTAAGATTGTGGCTTAAGATTGAGATGGGTGCGTTGGGATGGGGGGCATCATGGCGTGGCTCTTCCTGCTTGGTGGGCCGGGACAGTATTGCTTAAGCTGCACTGCCACCGCCCTGAAGCTATTTCTCTAGCCCTCCTTCCTTCCTATGGCTCTTCCTGTGGAAGGAGGAAGGAAGGAGGGTTAGTGAAACTGCTTCAGGCCAGCGCGGCTGCAATGTGGCTTCAACAATACTGGCCTGGTCCACCAAGCAGGAAGAGCTGGGGTAAGCAGCTACTCCTCCTCTCCCTCCCCTCTGTGCCTGCAGGGGAGGGAGAGCTTAAGCCAGGGGAAGATGGGGGGGCACTGCTCATCTAAGCACCCCCTAGCACCCCCGACACCCCCTCCCCCCAAAAATCCTGGGTACGGGGCTGCTTCTACCACATACTTCTGGAAATGGATGAAGCACAAATTCCACGTAGAGGCTTCGTTTTCATGAAAGGAAATTTCATGAACTGGGCTTTCTAGCATATTAGCCTCTTAATCGAAAAAGGACCCCCCATTACCTTAGATTCATAGTGGAAAAATTCTCATATTTGAAGTCCAAAGATAAATTCAATTGCTTTGCAGAGTTTGCACCAGGACACCAAGCTAGGTTGATGTTAATGTACTTGCCCACCAGCTCTTGAAAACACAGGCCATTGAGTTTATGAAAGACTAAATAAACAACAACAACAAATACCTTTCCTTGGGCTCCTCAGACCTGCCATATCTGCAGTACTGTGAATATACAGAAATTAACAAAAATGTATCAAACATTACTGTAATATACAGCAAGTTTTAAGATGTGCAACATGTCACACAAATTTTATTTCATTTGTTATCATAGTGGCCCAGTGATTATCAAGGGGAATACAGTTGAGAGAGGGCTACGTCCTGTAGCCACAACGCAGTTGGAATTTCACTCTGAAGTATTTCATGTACCACACATGGTGTATAATCTAGCAAAAGTTATTTGCAGTTAAGTTTTGCTGAAATCACAGAGGCAGGGGAGAAACTGGGGAAATTCCTGCTAGTTAGAAGCAGCTGCATAACACCTCACGGTGTCTGCTTTCCTCTCTGTGCCCATGTATTTAAGGCTTGGGCATGTTCTTGTCCTTTGGTTCTTAGCCTCACAGGCGTATGGGCAGAAGCTCAGCTGGAGGAGACAGAAGACCCACTTAATAATCTGAAGCGTCTTCTCCCTTTCATGTTTGTCACTTTTTCCTCCATCGGTACTGTTAGCCACTTTGGGTTCCCATTGGAGAGAATACAAATATACTAAATAAATACTTTCAATGTAACCTAGAGTCAAATATGACAAGACCCTGGGAGATCCATAATAGAATTCATCCAGCATGTTTAAAGGTTAATAAGAGTATGGGTAGGTATGTTTGTCATTTTTGATTGGTGAATCAGCACCAGTGAAGAGTTAAAACACCTCTTTGCAACTGTTGTGTGGTCCTGATTTGAACTGAACCCCTGTACCGCTTCTATTTGCATTTTAAAAGCATCGGAAGGCTTCAGTAACAAATCTCCCAATGTCTTGTCTGTTAGGATACCTGTGGTATACTTTTTCTGTACTGAGCTCTTTGAGTTAATGTGGAGGAATGGGTTTAGGAAGTCTCAAGAATCGGTTAAAGATTAGATTTTGAATCTGAGTTTAATATTTGGAATCTGAATCCTGTCATGAAGAATGCGGATGCCAGAGAGGAAACCAAGAAGGGACTGTGCTTCAGGTAATGAACTGAAATCCTTTCATGACAAGAATATCCCTCAGTGTTGAGGGTTAGGGTTCTTGGAGACTCAATAATTAAGAGTATAGCGAGATGATGGGCATTTTGACTGCATGGTGACCAGGGGTCGTTTTGTAGAAAAAGAGCTAGGGGAACTCATTAGCATATCTCATTAGCATATGCCACACCCCCTGACATCACCGGAAGTGTGTCATAAGGTCACACACACCGCTCCCAACGGTCCTGGCCGCTGCCGGCCTTGCAGCTCCACTGCTGAGGCCCATGAGGGGCCCGGCGGTGGACCTGCAAGGCCGGCGGGAGTGCAAGGAAGTCCCGTGAAGGCCTTCCCTGGCCCCAGGCAGACAGGGGTGGGGAGAGGAAGGGAGGAAGCAACTTACCCTCCCTCTTCTCCTGCCTCCTCCTGGCTGAATGAGGGCCAGAAGCGGGGCGGCCGGAAGCAGGGGGCGGGGCTTCGTCATGTCCCCCGCCCCCCGTACCTCACCCGGGGGAACTGCGATCCCCCCTGAAATGGCCTCTGATGGTGACCAGCCTATCTGCTACAAAGGGTGGTGGTGTCATACATGTCTAAAAATAGAGCAAGGGAAGAGTTAGTTGTTGTGATTCATGTCAGCACCAGCAACAATGGGAAATGTGGCTGTGTGATCTTATTTCTTACAACTTAAAAGTTAAATGATGGATGTTTTAATGATATCTAGGTGGTCCAGTTTTACTACTTCAGTCCCCCTTCCTGATTACTGTCTCTAAGAAGATATTGAATTCCTAAACATCATAGTTTACATTGGAGACAAAGATAAAATAAAAAAATAAAAAATGCAAACCTTATTTCCTCTGTTGCTGTGCAGAATGGGTCATTTTGAGGACTGTGATCAACTTTTTGCCAGAGTGACATCTTCCTTAGTGTCTTGTGTTAGTCTGGAGAAGCCTTTATCTTTCCATTCTGAACATCTATCATTGGAAACAAAACTAAGAATGTTTTATTTCACAAGTTCTATATCACCATAGGAACCTGGGACATGCTGCATGTCACACATTCCAGCATTCCATTCTCTGCTTTCTTCCTTCTTATTCAATGGTCCTACCATGTTAATTAAGATTTTTGTGATTGCAAAGAAGTTTATTTAGTTAGGAAGGAAGTGTCCGGCGGGCGGGCGGGCGGTGGAGACCATTCCAGGAGTCCCCGAAGCTGTGGCGGGCAGCAGGAGACAGCATGGAAAGTTGCTGGGGGTGGGTGGGTGGGCGGGGGGAAAGGAAGTGCCGGGCGGGCTGGCAGGCAAGCAGGCAGTGGAGAGAGAGGGGCCCGCTACATCTAGACAGTGCCCAGAGCCTCCTTGCACAATGCTTCCGGTTCAGGGAGGGATGTGTGATCATCCCAACCCGAAAAAAAAAAGTCTGGATCAAATTTATAGTGGGAACAAATCGCAATTAGCTTGCCGTGTGACCGCAGCCTTAGTTTTAGTGCACCAGAAGTCTGTCCAGTCCAGGCAGGTGCTGTGTTAGCAGCATATGACTTACCTGCTTCGCATGTGGAACCGCCATTAAATGAGAAGCTGTACAAAAGCAGGATCACATGGATGAGATCTTTTGCCTACTCAGCATCATCTTTAAATAAGGTCTTAGGTGTGAGGAAGAGGTGGAGAGGGAGACTAGAGTGAAGCAAAATCTTCTTTCACTCTGCTTTTCCCTTCCTCCCTTCCCAACATCAGCTTGGGAAATCCTAGGGATTTGGGAGTGGTACCTGGAGGAGGGGGGAGCTCAGTGGGATATAGAAGCCACCCTCCAAAGCTGCCATTACCTTCAGGGGAACTGATCTCAGAAGGCTGAGTGAGGCGCTCAATTCCAGAAGAACTAGGCCAGCCTAAGGTGAGGCAGTCACGTGTGACTGCTTTGCCTTGCCCAGTGGTTGGCTGGGCTGGGTGCCAGTTTCTGCCTCGCCTCAAGAAGGCTGAGTGAGGCGCTGGCATCTCCCCCATCTTGTAAGGTGAGGCGAGGCAGTGCTGCCTGACCCAGCTGAGCCCTGCGCAAGGTGAGGCAAGGCAGATGGTAGCACTTGGCCCTGCCAAGCCCTGCATGAGGGCAAGGTGAGGGCAGAGATGCCAGTGCCCGGCCTGGCTGACCCCTATGCAAGGGTAGAAAGATGGTGGCATCTGACCCATCCTAGCCCTGCACAAGGCAAGTCTAGGCAAGGCAGAGGGCAGGGCTTGGCCCCATGTGACGCAAGAAAGAGGGTGGTGCCTGCCCCACTGAGCTCCATGCAAGGTATGGCAAGGCAAGGCAGAGGCCGTGCCTAGCCCAGCCAAGCTTTACAGAAAGTGAAAAATACTGAGACTTCCAAGTGATTTCAGCTCTCATACTTTATTTCAGCTCAGAACAAGACAAACTGACTAGCTCGCAGGCTGGTTTATATGTGCAACAACCCCGCACCCAAAACACCCCCACACACAAGTGATTGGCTATTTACAGTGGCTGAGTCTATTAGCAAGCAAATGGAAAGCAGACTCCACTCCAACGATGCAACAATGGCTGCACAAAGTCTGGGTTTTTTTCTTACAAGAGAAAATCTCGTTCTGGACAAGTAACAAAGATGCTGAACATCAGCTGCTTAACCCTATGGATAAATGGTACCCCGTATTAGAGAAAATGAACATAGACAAATTTGACTGGGAACAAATAAGGAAACCAAAATATGAAGGGCTATTGTTTGGCTGACGGACTAATCTATTGGTAACAGGGGTAGCCAGTAGGCCGCATCCACTAAGCTAATTATGAATGGGCTGAAGAATAAGTGACACCCCCCCCTTTCAACAGCTCACCGGCAGCCTCGCAAAGACAGTGGGCATTAGAGGGGAGGTCTCCACAGAAGATTGAAGCAATTGCAATGTACTTCCCTCTGACCAATGCCTTCATTGCATCCCAGAGGGCCTGAGAGACACTATAGTCAGAGTCATTTTTAAAATAATTTTAAATTTCTAAATCAATATCTGTATATGTTTTGTTATTCAATAAATTTTAAAAAAAATTACAGTGGCCGAGAGTTCCATAGGCTCTTGGCCGGGAGCCTAGCCTGCTGATAGGCGCCGGCTAGGATCCGCTTGTCCCATTGTTACTGCGAGCGAAGCTCGGCTGCTTCGCATGACCGCGTGGTGAAATGGCCACGCACATGGTCTGGGATGGATACATTACAGAAGGCGAGGCCAGACAAGACATAGGGCTTGGCTGAGCCCTGCGCTGTGAGGTGAGGTAAGGCAGAGGGCAACACCCAGCCTGGCTGAGTGTCACACAAGGCAAGGCAACATAGGGCAGAGGGAGGTGCCTGGCAACTCCAGCCCCACGTGAGGCAGGCAGAGGGCAGTGCCTGGCTTGGCCTGGCCAAGCCTTGGGTGAAGTGAGGGAGGTGCTCAGCCAAGATGAGAGAGGCAGTGCCTGGTCCGAGTGAGAGGAGTGAAGCAGCCCCTAGCTTGCCTGAGACCTGCCTGAGGGGAGGAAAGCAGCACTCAGGCAATTGGTTAGACAGGCTGCCACTTTCTCCCTCCTTCCACTCCCACTTTGGGAGGGAGGGGCAAAGTGAAACAGACCGTTATTTCCTTTCTTGTTCCATCCTTTGGGGATGGGGCCAAGGCAGGCAGGAGGAGGGACCCCGGGGGGGGGGGAGGAAGGCTGTTGCTAGGGTTTCCATCCTCCAGGTGGGGACTGGAAATCTCCCATGACAACTGATCTCCAGACAAGAGAGATCAGTTCCCCTGGAGAAAATGGCTGCTTTGGAGGGTGGACTCCATGGCATTAATACCCTGATAAAGTCCCTCCCCAAACCCCACCCTCCTCAGGCTCCGCCCCCAAAATCTCCAGATATTTCCCAACCCAGAGTTGGCAACCTTAGCTGGTTTCCCAGATTTCCCCCTCCCAGTCTGCCACTGCTCACAGGGTTGTTCTGAGAATAAAACGGAGGAGAGGAGAATGAAGAAAGGTACTTTGAGTCTCCATTGTGGAGAAAGGTGGGCTATAAAGTAAGTAAGTAAATAATCAATATAGCTGAAGATGGTGGAGCAGATAAAAGTTAGGTTGGTGAGTGGGTAGGAAGGGACAGAAGGAAGCAGAGAAGGTTGAGGATATGAGGGTTGCCAGGTGGAGGGGAAAAGGAAATAGTGTGGGGAAAGTAGGCCAGGGGGAAATGGGTGCCTATCACAAGTCCTTGCAGGTTCTCCATTGTGCAGTAGGGCACAGTTATACTTTAACCCTGACCAATAATTACATTTATGAAAGTACCATTTTGAAGAGTAGAGGGAGTCCTCTTGGCCACCTGTACTATTCGCTGCTCTTTTCTGTAGGATTGGCCAAATTTGACCTTGTGCCTTCCAGGTGCTGATTTCTATTTTAAAATGTCCATGCTACTTTTCTACCATACCCCAGCTCCAAATGATATTCCAGGTTCCCTACATTGCTGGCACTCAGGCTGGTGCTGGTGCTGAGACTGTGTCTTGCATATATAGCCACGGAACAAATTCAGGAGAGAGCTGAAATTTAACCCAAAGCCTTCACTCAAACCCCCAAGCCTCTTTGAGATGTATATTCTCTGTTCAGTTTTTCTGGTCCTCCCTCTTCCTCAAGGAAACTAGGATCTATAGTCTTCAATGCAAAAATATTCACCTACCTTTCCCTTGGGAGCTTCCTTGCTGTGGTACGGCTGCTCTTTGAGCATAGCAATTACCCTCCTGTTCATCAAGGCAACGCATTCAGCAGCATTCAGCCTCAGGGTGAAGGTATCAGCTTGTGCTTTTGCTGCCTTCTGAAGGTTCAAAAAGCCACAATCAGCACAGTCGCCTTCTTCTTGCCTGGATGTTGCAAAGGGCAAGCAGACCACAAGGACTGAGGCAGGGTTGCCTAGCAATGCAAAACAGAATCTTGGGAACAAAGGCCTGTGCTTTTATTTTCACAAGAGCTTTCAGCTTCCCTGTTCTTTTTCCTCTTTCTCTGAGTCAATTCTGACAGTCTTTTTTATTTCCTTCTCAGACTATCTAATGCATTATGCAATCTGTTCCCACATTCAGGGAAACACACCTCATCCCTGTGGTCATGTTGTTGCTTGAACAGAGAAGCTTGGGGGGGGGGGCATGTGTGCAAAGGCTCTCGGATTCTGTTGGGGCCTGTATAGACAACAATGGCAAGGACCAATCCACCGTACCCTGGAATAAAACCATTCTAACAGTGTTATGTGTTCGTGGCCCAGAGATCAGGTCTAACCCTTAAGCCTTTGCTTCTTGTTCAGGGTCACTTTTCATTCCAGCAATTCAAGCTGCAGCCACACAATGAGGATTCTCCATTCTGCATTCATTGCCACAGTACATGGAAACAGAGCTGCAGCATGGGAATTTTATGCACACTTTCCTGTCAGCGGTCATTTCCCCTGCCTCGCCACCCTAGGGCTTTTGGATGACTTTTTTTTAAAGTGGTAATTGCTGTAGTGCTATAGCAATGGCTAATGTTAAAAAGCGACACTCCCCCCCAAGAGGCCTGCCAGTGGCATGGTAGCTGTGAGGATCTGACCGATGGAAGGATTATTTATTTTTTAAAAATTATTGGCTGCCTTTCCACCAAAATAGGGTCTCTAAGGTGATGAACAACGAGGCATGAAAACATTAAACATATACATATGCACATACAGGGAAACAATGACTGGAGCATGATTGAACCACGATACTGTGTGGGTGCTTCAAAAATTTTTTCCCAGTTTGGTCAGAGAATAACCTCCATGTGGAAGCAGTCTATTTTTGTGTTTGTGTGTGTGGAAGCAGTCTAAAGGTGTTTGGCCTGCAGTTCCTGTGGATAAATAGTGATTTGTATGTACAGAAGCAGCTTGGGGTCTAGTCATGTGCTGATCTAGTAACATTTGTAACATAGCCCCAAGTGGAGTACACAAATCCTGTGGGAAGACGCTACATCAGTGTAGCCTGATTCTAGGATGGGCAACAGCAGAATATTAAAGAACCAAAGTGAGCCTTCAGCAAAGTCAGCTGGCTATGGTTTTCAATCATTGCAAAAGCAGCATAGGATAAGGACGGTGTTAAAGCAGTTCCCTTGCAACTCCGTTCACATCACCTTGCTTACGCTTGCAGAATGGTGGTTTGTTAAACTGGCTGTCATTTATGTTCACAAAGAACCTTTACAAAGCCACTCCTTGATCAATATCTACAGCAAAGTGGGCAATAGGTCCCCCTTAAACCCCTTCCAGCCTACCTTGCTGCCCCTCCCTTCTTTTGCTACTGATTTGAATCTCGACCCTCTTTGTAAGGCTCTTGTCCCAGTCTGTTCCTTACATGCTCTTAGTATACATTCTTTACTGTGAGCCTTTCATTCCTGTTTTCTAACCATGATTCCCTTGTATGGCTCTTTTAGTCATGTTCCAGCGCAATGATTGTTCAACATATTTTTCCCTAAAGGTTCCCTTGCTCGAAAGCCAGGCGAGTCCGACTCTAGGGCTGCGGTGCTCATCTCCGTTTCAAAGCTGAAGAGCCAGCGCTGTCCGAAGACGTTTCCATGGTCATGTGTCCAGCATGACTAAACACCAAGGCGCACGGAACGCTGTTACCTTCCCACCGAAGTGGTACCTATTTATCTACTTGCAAGTTCTTGCTTTCGAACTGCTAGGTTGGCAGGAGCTGGAACTAGAGACAGGAACTCACTCCGTCATGCGGCAACTCGGGTCTCGAACTGCTGAACTACTGACCTTCCACAGCCTACAGTTCAGCGTCTTAACCACTAAGGACTCAAAAGATCCTATATTCTGTCTTTCTCATAACCATGCACATATTTAATGCCAATGAGAGGTTTTCCATGCATCTTTCTTTTGGGAGGGAAAAAAGCTTACATTAGAGTACGTAGTATGGGAAGCAATGTTGTGTGATGACCCTTAGGGCAGAAATCTCTCAGTAGTTTAAAATCTCAAGGGACAAGATTCTGTAGCCTTGTAGATTGTTTCATCCTCTATAGTTCCCCTACTGTTCCACAGTGACTAAATTCATGGTGCTACATAGAATGTCACTCCTGTGCATTGTTTGTCCCTATGTAGGTAAAGGTAAAGGTTTCCCTTGCTCAAAAGCCAGTCAAATCTGACTCCAGGGTTGCGGTGCTCATCTCCGTTTCCAAGTCGAAGAGCCAGCGCTGTTCAAAGACGTCTCCGTGGTATTGTGGCCAGCATTACTAGACGCCAAGGCTCACAGAATGTTGTTACCTTCCCACCAAAGTGGTACCTATTTATCTACTTGCAATTTCTTGCTTTCGAACTGCTAGGCTGGCAGTGTCCCTATGTACTATGGCACAATTTCTCTGTTTCCTTTTTCTTTCCATAGATTTTTTTTGTGAATGTACATTACCTACAATTGGTTCCTTAATATCTGCAGTGGTATTGCAAAGATCTTGGGATATAGAACATGGACCATCAAGTGCACTAACGTGTTTTGGGCTGGCCCTGCAAGTAATGAGTATTTTATTTACTGAGTGTGTTGTTATCCTGCCCTTCCTCCAGAGAGTGCAGGGTGGTGTGAATGGTTCCCCCCTCTTCCATTTTATCTTCATAGCAACCTTGTCAGGTAGGTAATGCTGAGAAAGAATGACTGGTCCAGAGTCACCCAGTATGTTTTTTTCTTTCTTTCTTTCTTTTTTTATTAAATATAAAAAAACCAGTTAAAAATATGAAAGCAAGTCCTGGTGTTTATGCAGGGTCACCCAGTATGTTTCATGACAAGCAGGGACATGAACCTGGGCCTCCCCAGTCTTACTGCAACACTACACTGTACTTGTAGTAGACATCAAAGCAAACAAAAAACGAAATCTGCATTTTTATGTTCTTATGGAGCATTAATGGAAATACAAAATTAGTGTTGCTTTATGTTTTCCATGCACTTGTGTAGCTGAACTACTTCCCCTATAGCGGATTCCTCATTTAGTTTAGATTTCTGTGGCAGGATATTCAGCTGGTTACTATCTCTTTTGTTTGCTGCCCTTGAGAGACACTCCATAACTGGGCACTTTGATTCTTTATCTCCTTTCAAGTCCTTTAACACTTTCATCTAACTGGCAGGCAGGAGAAGATGTACTTTTCAGGTATGTAGCCATTGTGTAGTGCAAAAAGATCTAAGGACAGGCATTGCTGTGAAGTTCTCATAATCAGCCCTTCAGTGTGCATATACAAAGAAATGCACTCCTTCACTGAAATGAATAGGGGATGAGCAAAAAATCATGACCAAAATAACCAGAATGGCCTGAACTGAAAGTACTTGATGTATCGGTAATTCCATATGAAGCATGCTATACCCTTTTGCTTCTGTACATGATTGGGAAACTCCTTGGGACATCGATATGCAGTTCTTAGAACTGCAAGACACAAATGCTATAAATCCTTGGAAACATGCATGGATCTCCAGATCAGGCTGTATAACCATGTGAAATGCAAATTGAATTTCTATGGATACAGAGTCTTGGATTCTAAGCAGTGGGAGTGGAGTCAAGGAAGGCACTAGTGGAACTTCCCCACCTCCCCTTCTCACTGCAGTCTTCTGTGCCTCATGAAACTGTGGTCCTGTGGGTTAGTGTGGGAGGCAAACTGGGAATCTGAAACAGTAAGAGAGGAATCAGCAAAAATCTCCCTCCCCTCCTCCACTGATGGAATAGCCATTTCATCAGAGGAGCTGGTGACTAAAGGGAACCTCTACATCCAGAGTCACTATACTTCTGATTGCCAGTGCTATGGAACAACACCAGGGGATGGCCTTGGCTTCGGTATTCTATTTACCTGCCTTCCAGGGTAAATGTTTGGCCAGTATGTGAAACAGGAAGCTGGACTAGATGGACCACTGGTTTGAGCCAGCAGGGCACTTTGTATGTTCTTATAACTTCTTATGTTCTTAGAACTGTTCTTAGGATCCAAGCCATAGGTGTTTTGGGAATGCTAGTTTTATTGCAACAGACTCCCTGAACTACAGCCTTTGAATCTAAACATGTTGAAGCAGATGATAACTGACCCAGCTGAGAGAAAATCAGCATTGCTTCTGCAAAGGGAAGCTCCGTATCACCAGCTTTTGAGAGTTATTTGAAGAAAGTGAACAAGCATGTATATAACGATGATCCAGTGTGCATTATAAACTTCCAAAATGCTTTTGACAAGGTACCTCATCAATGACTCCTGAATAAGCTTAGTAGTCATGGGATAAGAGGACGGGTCCTCATCTGGGTTAAAAATTGGTTAGACGACAGGAAGCAGAGAGTAGGGAAAAAATGGATAGCTCTCTGAATGGAGGGAAGTGAGCAGTAGCCTCCCACAAGGATCATTTTTGGGTCCATGCTATTACATTTGTTCATAAATGAGTTGGAACTCGTTGGTGAGCAGTGTAGTGGTTTGCCAATGAGACAAAATTATTCAGGATGGTGAAAACTAAGGCTGACTGCCAAGAGCTCCAGGAGTAGAGGGAGTTGATAAAGAGACGTTTCTCTTCCCCTCCCCAAATACTAGAACTTGAGGGTACCCATTGAAATTGATGGACAGTGGATAAAAGGAAGTACTCAAGAAATGATTAAAATGTGGAGTTTGCTGCCAGAGGATGCCACAGGGATAGATGACTGTAAAAGTCCGTTAGTGACTACTAGCCATGGTGATGGAATGGAATCTTCATATTCAGAGGCAGTAAACTTCTGAATACCAGGGACAGGATACAACAGCGGTGGAGTGCCTGGACCTCTATACCACGCTGTTGGCCCTCTAGAATAACTGACTGGCCACTGTGTGAGACAGGATGGTTGACTAGATGGGCCACTGGTTCGACCCAGCAAGAATTTTCTGATGTTGTTCTGTTGTTCATAACTAAGTATCAACACTAAATGGTACATCATATCATACAAACCTATCTTCTTGGAAATGTGGCATGTCACCCAGGAACCTTGTGTGGGGGAAAACAGTATTTGCTTCTTTTGATTCTAATAAGGGAAGTGGTATGCTTTCAAACTGTTTGCTACATAGATAGAAGTGTTAGTAAAGAACAAATTTAATGACCCCCCCAAAGATAAACAAAAACTATACACAAATTAAATACAATTTTGTCATGAGAAGCAAAAGGAGTAACTCTGCATGGATACGGTCTGTTATGTTTTAAAATCTTATGGGAAAAGCAGCTTGTATTATTGCATCAGTTGTGAGATTGGTTCCTTTCTATTTGTCCTCAGTACTGAGCCTTTAGAAAAGCCTTCCTGGGGCCCCAGTCCTGTAGTGCACTGCTCCTATTGACATCAGCCCTATCACTGGTAGCCGAAGAAAATCCATGCACAAAAACTGGGATTAGTAGTGGGACAACACTGAGCCTTACATGTTTGTATCCTTAAGGTCTTGTGGGGATTTGATTGGCTCCTTATTGGTAGTGTTGGAAGTCTTGGATTCCAGGTACTCAACTATTCCATATAAGACAACGGCCACCACCAGCACAGCCAAGACAATATACAGTTTGATGTAGACCTGTAAGAAAGTGCTGTAGCCAAAGGCGATGACAAATCCCAGTGATTCCCACAGGCGATAATTAGCAAATGCAGCTTCCTTGTGCTTTTCAAATAAAACTCCATAGAGAGCTGTAAAAAAAGAAAAGAAAAGAAAAGAAAAACATGGTAAAATATGATATTTGAGGCCTAAATCTTACACTTATTGATGCAATTAAACTCTTTCTTGGTGAGATCATGCTGACTAGGTGGTGGTTTGGAATGTCTATGCTTAAATCTAATCTCATCCAATCTATCTAGCTCTTATAGTTTGACTGTCTTGATTACCTGAATGGACCTATCACCAGGTAACTAGTAAGGACTTGGAACAAAACAACCTTCCATGCTGGAAATCTCTTTTCATTGCCTTTCATAGCCTTCAGCTGGTGGGAGGGGTAGAGGAAATGGTGTTGGTGCTGTTTTGAATTTCAGCTCAGTGGCAAAGGGCTGATCGTTTTGAGCCAAGAGTTTAGCAATTCTGATAGCAATCTGGAGGTCCATGTCATTGTTTTGTGGTACTTCAAGGGGAATGAGAGGTTGCATTCTCTACTATAGAAGTGTGTTTGTTTCTGCTGTGCTTGACTTGCATGTTTGTAAAAAAAAATACAGAGTTTCCATAAGTCTCAAGTGCTCTCTGCAGCGTTGCCTAAGGACTTCTCTTACCTCAGGTGACTGAGGCGCACCTAACAACAGGTATACATCCTGTCTTCCAGAGAAACATGTAAGAAATGGAGTCACTATATCTCCATTTAAAAATATTAAGTGTTGCTAATTTCCATTTCAAGTTCAGGCTGCCTCATTATAGCATTCTATGGAATAGTTTAAATGGTAGAGAAGTGATTAATGATTTGTGCTGCTGCAGCTTAACTATATTCCCATTCCTGGCAGCTGGGGCAGAGCCTAGAAGGTCTGTCTGTTCTTGATGGGAAACTTCCATTCCTTCAATACTGTATGAGCCTAAATATCTCTGTGCTTCCTTTCATAGCTTGTAGAAAGCAATGCAGGCAGCTGAATCACACAACACGGGTGATAACCCATGAGTGCAAGTGGTCTGGATCCTCAGAATTGGTTCTCACATGCATGTTTATCACTGGAGATTTGCAGCATCATGTGGTGATCTGTTTGTATGAATGGATTATCACAGATCATATCACCTCAGATATTTCAATGAAATTTGTTCACATGTTCTGCTGCCAAATTTCCACTTGCCAGTGCTAGCAGAATACTTAGGTATGGTGAAAAATGCTTATAACCACTTATGAGTCATATGCACATTGTTAGCCTGTGAAAACATATGCTGTTGTCATAAACTATGATTTCAGCTGCAATAGTCAATATATAAAGGCTGGTTAGTTTTTCTGGATGACCCATGGCCCACACACCTTTTTTATTTGGTGTTATCAGTTATGTTAGTAGTTAGAAATGGCACATTGGTGAGGCTGCTCAAAGGACATCCTGTCTAATTCTCAAATTGTTCAGGCTGCATTAATATCCTTTTAAAAGAGAATTGCTAGAAGATGGAATTCTATTCTTGCCTTCTGAATAATTTGATTCCATGCTGTTGAATAATTCTGTTTATACAAATGTGAGGATTATAACACAACATTTGTACGTGGTCTTTATAGGAGCAACATTTAGACAGAACGCAAAGATATTAGACAGTTTCAATGCAACATATTTTGGAATACCAGCATATATTTGTATGCACAAACAGCCAAATTAATCTAAAAAAAATCAGACTGATTCATGCATTCCCCCTTGTATACTCTAGGAGGAGCTCTTGAACAATATTAGATTGCATTTCCCTAAAATAATTATTTGAATAGTGATGCTTAATATTCGGTGCCCTAAATTATCTTTAGAGTTTGGTACTTAAATTAAGAGCTCAATAAGATTTTAGGAAGGAAAGCAGTTCTTAGTCTGAACTACTCACACAAAATGACTCAGTCCAGTTTCTCAAGCCTTACTGGTTGCATAATCCAAAAGTACCTAGAACTTTACTCATAAGATCGCATGTGAACAAAGCCATTCATAAAATAATGAAAATGCTCCAAATTCAAGCAACATTATTTTTGAAAATATCCAATACACCCATTATTCTGTGACCTCCCTGTCTGATTTCAGTTCTGTAGGTTGCAAGAGGGACTCAGTGGGGTAACAAGGGGTTAGGGGGATGGTAAGTACAAATATGGGTATAGCAAAGACACTGGAACCAGGATTTGCTAGACAGGCATTCTTCTTGTGCTCAGCATTTCTACTTTTAGCTCTTCATCACACCCCATCAACACACTTTGTGGGGGCTTTCTGATGGGATAGAAGCAAGTCTTATGCTAAAGATAAAAACTGTTATGGATTCCTTTGTGGGGGGCACAAGAACAAGGACCCTGGAGATTTGGGGATATGACATTTTGAGACTAGAGGGGAGACATGAAGGAAATGTAAACACTGCTGCATAAACACCAGACTACATAAATGTTTACTAGAACAAGTGTTGACTTTCGACAGAATATAATCAAGACTGCTGGATAAATTTCTGTGTCTAAAAGAGTTTTCCAGATGGCCAGCCGTGTTGTTCTGAAGTGTAGAACAAATTTAGAGTCCAGTGGCACCTTTATGACCAACAAAGGTTTATTCAAGGTGTGAGCTTTCCTGTGCATGCACACTTTTTCAAATACACTGGAATGGTAGATGATGACAAACTTTAAGTCATGCAAACTTTAAGTCTCCTATCTTGCGTGAGTCAGAAAGTGACTTGACAGCATTCCAATGTATTTGAAAAAGTGTGCCTTGCACATGAAAGCTCATACCTTGAATAAACCTTTGTTGATCTTAAAGGTGTCACTGGACTCTACATTTGTTCTAGAAGAGTTTTATAAATAACAAATGAAACCCCCCCCCCAAATGACAATGCTGAAGAGGTGAATTCTGCAGTTTATATTTATCAAACAATACAAACTGAGCATATATGTTGATTTATCTGCATGCATTATCCTTATAAATCCTTCAGCCTGTTTTTGAATGGCAGTGCTTGGAACCACCATTCTCTTTCCCCCTTCCTCCTCCAACCAAATACCGGAGCAATTATTCACTGCTCCTTCTGGCTCTTCCAAGATGGATGGAAAACGGTGATTCTCAGACTGATGGGTTTTGTGTTCTGTCCTTGTGTATCACAAAGCCCTAGCAGGTCAGAGTGTAGGACATTTTAGCCCAAGGAATATTTCTTAGCATGTCTTTAGATATGTAATGCTTGGTTCAGTTTTGTTGTTGTGTGAAACTTGATGACTGTTACCATGATGTTCCCAGGGAGTGAGAAAGTATTTAAGGTGATCCTTATTAGTGGGGCAATCTCTATTGGCAGCTATGGGCAAGCTGTGGTTTTCACACTGCTAGACCGAGCAATGACATATTTATTCAGCAAATTAGCTTAGCATTGTTCTAGCTCAGAGAACATACCTAGTTTTAAAAAATAATTTAATCCTTTACATTTTTTCTCATGCAATGTTATTAATATACACTTATATGTATGTATTATATGTATATTATATATATGCGGTGGCTCAAGTGGTTAAGACGCTGAACTGCAGTCTGTGGAAGGTCAGTAGTTCAGCAGTTCAAGACCCGAGTTGCCGCATGATGGAGTGAGCTCCCGTCTCTAGTTCTAGCTCCTGCCAAACTAGCAGTTCGAAAGCAAGAAATTGCAAGTAGATAAATAGGTACCACTTCGGTGGGAAGGTAACAGCATTCCGTGCGCCTTGGTGTTTAGTCATGCTGGCCACATGACCACGGAAACGTCTTCAGACAGCGCTGGCTCTTCGGCTTTGAAACAGAGATGAGCACCGCAACCCTAGAGTCAGACTCGACTGGCTTTCGAGCAAAGGAACCTTTACCTTTTTATATGTTTATTATTTTTCTTTTGCTACCGCTTGGATAATAAACATATTAATTAGTTCATAATGATCAGATATTTCCTCTGATTTCTCAAAACACAACCTGGGTTTGAGAATTTTCTTCAGATCTAGATGATACACATACAAATACTACCTGTCAGTATTAAAGGAATAATGCAGGTAGTATTTTCCATCAATGATCATGAACACAACTCAGAATAAATCAGGGGATTTACAATATCTTCTGACTTTGCTTCTAAGATTTTATTTGGTTCTTTATAATTTATGTTACTTGAAGATCAAGATTGTAACATCCTCTCAGTATTATCAGCATGATCACCATTTTTATTTTATTTTCTATATTTTGCTTTGTTTTTAGTGCAGTGTTCTCTAATTTTGTGGGTTGCATCTATGATACTGCTCTTACAGCATTGCAATATACACTGTGTATACACATACACACACTGATATATGGTGTTAAGGCTCCTCATTAATTCCTCTGAATTTGTATTAATTAGTAATAAAGAACCACTAGTATTAGTCCCTTACAGGTTATTCAGTTCTTTAAAGGCTTGATTTGAAAATAGAAACAAAAATGAAACAAAATAAGACACTAATGGTATTATAAAGTTTAATTTACTATCTTTGGAAGCATTTTTTCTCCAGTATGTACTACCATGGACTTAGAAGGGTGTAACTCTGCTTAGGATTGCACTGCAAGGCTCGATTCAGTATTATGAACAAATTGTTCATAAAGTGAATGAGCCCTAGACCCTTGGGTTCTCTTCCCCGTTTGCCGAATTCTTCTTATTTTGGGAAATCTTTGAACGGACTCCAGTCTGTTCTATTGTGCATATCCAGGCAACTTAACAAACTGGTTTTTCTTTCTTTCACAATAACTGTGATTCTCAGTGAGGCTGGATCATGGTTTATAATCCTTGTTCTTGAAAAAGACACACACAGTTTGTTAAGGTACCCGCTTTTGGACATCACAAAGCAGGAAGTCTTCAATTGTGGCTCTGTTCACAAGAAGAGGTGGAGGAGGTGGAGGGAGCCCAGAAGCCCAGGGGCCTGAGGTTCATGAAAGTCTGTAAATATGTAAATACAGCCCTTGCCCCAAGATCTGGCAGAATGAAAGATGCAAACTGCCAGATCACAATAACAAGTCGAAAAGGCATTTTAGGTTTGGTTAAAAAGGGATTATACATTGTACAATTCATGTACAAAAGCATAGTTTTCCAAAGAAGCCGAGGTGTTAAAATCCATAATACTATTCACTATTGTGTTCTCTCTCAAACAGTTAAAAAGTTATGATTTAACCCTCTCCCCTCCCTCTCCCCTCCCCTCCCTATCTGAGGTTCAGGCTTCCAATACTGAGTGGATATATTCTAAACAGACTTATACAATTGGGTTGTCCCCTCCCAGTGATAAGGGCTTACCATTGGTTTGTGTTTGCCAGACAGCATCAGAAACACCCCAGAGTGCAGGTATTATGAAGAACACAGCAAGATACTCTGGGCTAGGTTTCCAGAGCAGTAGTGTTATTATACAGGCAAGATGGATAATTGCCGCTGTTGGAATAGGAAAAATCAAGAGAAAACAAGAAAGGTTATTTATAAGGTGGCCATTTTATGGCAGAAGAATTGCATTGTTGTATCAGACCAAGGTCCATAGGCTATTGTTCTGTTTCCAGTAATGGCCCACAGACCACTGGAAGCAGGGTGTGGATCCCATCTTTATCCTGCCGTTCCATTGAGCAACGTTTGAAGGCTTCCTCCAGCCTAAGCAGCCTTCCTCCAACTTAAGGTGCTCTTAGGCTATAGGAAGGCTTCTTGGAGGATGGTTTGATCTATCCCAAGAGAAGCTCAACCATGGGCTGCTTGGCCATGAAGAAGATCATCTCCTTTTGTTTGTTCCTGGCACTTGGTATTCTGAAATCCAGTCTATATCCATAGAATGTTCATTAAGCTGTTATGGCTAATAGCCACTGATAGACCTCTCCTTCATGTCATCCTGTAGGAACTGTTTCTTACAGTACAATCCCATCCCTAAGATGAAAGTGATTCCCCTGGCAACTTTCTGCTGTAGTGCATTTTAACTCACTGCTTTTCATAGTAGAACATTATCTCAGGCAGGAAAAAAGGTCTAAACATAATTGCAAAATCATCTTCACCTCAACATGTACCACAGATTTGTGTCAATATTTCCACTTTAAGGTCATGAGGAAAAAAGACCACTGGCCAATACCCCTTCTGATTAACAGGACCCATAGTAGTTGTAGTTATAAAAGTCTATTTATTCCAGAATTGTCTCATTAGTGTTGACTAGGCTACTATAGGATAATAAATAGTGACAGAACTATAACAAATATATCTCATTGTTATGTTTAGAGCTGACATATGATCTAACCCCCCCCCCAAAAAAAAACCTGATGAAGATAGCAAAACCCTGATTGATTTCAGCAAGACTGAATTTTCTTTAGAACATCTAGCTGGGAACATTACTCATAAATCATATTAGACGTGAAGCTCAGGAGGTTCAAAGAGAACAGAATCCAGTAGAGAAGCAGATACAAACCCAATAGATATGATCTGACAAGTGCTGCGTCCCCACAGGCTGCCCTCCTTGCCTGCCTCTATGAAGCTGGTTGGATCAGCAGCTTAGCAAGTGTATAGACCTGTTAGCAGCCATTATTGAACATTCTGCTATGAGGATGTAGCAGAAAGATTTGTGGCTGTAGTTCAGTGCAGTGAGAAAACTCATCCAGAAATGAAAAACTGGTAATTTATTTCAGCTTCAGATACGTTTACAGTCAAGAATTTAATCAACAGCTAAAACAAGTTAAAAGTGAGAGGAATACCTCTTCCTACAAAGATATTCAAATATCTCTCTCCTTGTGTGTATTGTCACAATTGAGTTGCTGAGTATATAAAGGCAGCTGTTGAATTCTGAAGCTCTAGGGGCCTAATTATGAAGTGGTAGAGGTCAAATTAGGCAGCCGCGGTGGCTCAGAGGTTAAGACGTTGAGCCGCAGACCGGAAGGTCTGTAGTTCAACAGTTCGAGACCCTAGTGTTGCATGACAGAATGAACTCCCATCTCTGGCCCCGGCTCCTGCCAATCTAGCAGTTTGAAAGCAAGAAATTGCAAGTAGATAAATAGGTACCACTTCGGTGAGAAGGTAACAGTGTTCTGTGCACCTTGGCATTTAGTCATGCCGGCCACATGACCATGGAAATGTCTTCGGACAGCACTGACTCTTCGGCTTGGAAACAGAGATGAGCACCGCCCCCTAGAGTTGGATTTGACTAGCTTTCGAGCAAGGGAAACCCTTACCTTTACCTTAGAGGCCAAATTAGGGAATGAGGTTAAGTCTCACTGAAGGGGGTATAGTCTCACAAGAGATTTGTTGGCAATTTAAACTGCTCTACCGTCAGTCGCCACTCCCAAGGTGGGCAGGTAAATATGTGGCATAGTGCTTCCTAGCTGTGGCTCTGTGTGAGATGCCAATGGATAGATGGAGAGGGGGGAGACTCGTTCTCCCCAAGATAATTGGAGCAGATAACGGGATAACTCTTGGGATTGAAAGAAAATCACGGTTCTTAATTTGAGATGAGATGTCAGAATTAACATGCTATACAACTTCTCCAGGACTCTTATCTGGCCACACAAACAAGGCATGGGGGTTAGTAATATTTCCAAGGCGTGAACCACCATTGTTCCCATTATGTTTGGACCTCTGCGGCTCTGTTTGAAATGAATGTATCAAAAGACCTATTCCAATATTCCAAATAACAAAGGAGACCTTGGTCCTGAGTTAGCCTTTACATACCCAGTACAAATAGAGCTTTTCTGCCTGTGTACTGGGAAATCTTCCCAAAGAGCATCGAGCAGAGTGAATTTGTAGCTGAGAAGCAGATCATCACATAGCCGACAGATTCTATCCCAAGGGCACAGGTCACATAGGACTGGAGAGAAGAGAAAGAGAAAGGCAAAGTATTATTATTCATGATAGTGACTTTGATTCTGTCCTTTGAGGCTAAAGATGTACTGATGAGTGAATATTCAGATGAAGTAGTGGTGGAATTGAGACAGGGGTCTGGATATTCCTCGCACAGGCTATCTAATGCAAAAGCTGCTGTAGACCTGGGGAAGCCTGCTATTGAACAGGAGCAGAAATCATTTACTTGATTTTAGCCGTGGCAAGGGAGTGGTTAAGTATCACATGGTTCTTTTTCTGAGTTCACTGGCACCAGAAAAGGATGTGTTTCGAGTTTAAACAGAGTAAGACTAGAGAGTCAAACATTAGTGCCAAACTATAGCTGAGACGAGAACTGCCTCATGAAGACAGAAAAGCATTTTGGGTCAGTTTTCATGCTCAGTTATCCCAAGCTAACTGTCCCTGAACATACATCAGATCTGAATTTGTTGACCCAGCTAGCCCATGTCACTCTTCCTTGGCATGCTTCTTCAGACATACAGAATGCCCTTTCCTTACACTTGTACCCAGTGGCTTCATTGGCTGTTTTCTGGTGCCAGGCTCCACTAAAAAAATAATCAGCCAGTTTATAATTGATTAGTACATTTTAAATTTTTGGTATATGGTTTTTTATTTCGCCATTTGTTGTTTCTCCTTTGGCTGCCTTATGATTTTAATTGGTTGCTGTTGGTTTTTAGAGACTACTCTTTTAGTGCACCTGATGTTTTAAATATAGTTTTCGTTTTTAGTTGCTGTGGATGGTTTCTGTATTTGACTACCTTGATTTGTATTGTCTTAACTGGAATATATTGTTGTGAGCCCCGCAGGGCACTTCTGGTGGATATGCAACATAATTCAGCAATGTATTTTAACTAGTTCCCTAAAAATTCAAAAGGGAGGTCAGAAGTTACCATTCAGGATGTGCACCCCATGCTACATTTTAAACCAGTGATAGTCACTCAGTGGTTTGGGAGCCACATGTGTCATTTGGACATGTCACCTGTGGCTCTTCTGGGCACCCTTCCCCAGAGTGGCACCCACCCCATGTTATAAGAACATGGACAAGGCCCCATAGGGCTTGTAGTTGGCAGGTGGCTTTCACCTTGAAACAGCTGTTGGTGGTGGGACAGGAAGATGAGTACGCAGCTCTCTTCCCTGAGCTGTGGGCATTGTGCCAGGGATGGAAGTAAGAGCCAATCTTCTCCAACAATCCCTTATCCTTCTCTGCCGCCTCTGAAGTCTCAGCCCCGCACCTGGGCCGCTCTAGGAGGACAGCGAGCGTAACTAGTATCACCATGGCAGCCACCCAGGAAAAGAAGAAACTGGCCACAGAGGGGTGATGGTTTTACTCCCCTTTCTCTGAGGCCAGCTTGCTGTCCTCTGGGTTGCTGTGCCTCATACTGGGGAGAGCATGAAAATGCCGAAAGCCCTTCCTCTCACTTCAGATACACAAGGGATTGCGAAGGTTCAACGGTGGTGGGGCTGGGAGGGACACTCCTACATGTACAGGGGTACTGTGGTAATTAAAAAGGCTATCATTTTCTACTTACTTTTCTACTTACATCTTATACTATTGCATGTGTGTTTGGAGTGGTATGCAGGGGATACAGTAGCCTTGTGGCTCTTTAGGCTGATGGTAATTGGAAGTTATGGACTGTGGAGTGAGTACCACATGGTAAGACTTCTACACAACAGGTTATTGCATTGAATCCACTGGAGTGTTTCCATGGACAGAAGGATTTCTTTCTGAAGAGTGCAACTTTTACCATTTTGATCTGCAGCTGGAGGGGGAAGGCGAGAAAGTCATGCTCCATGGGCAGAAATCCTTCCATCTGTGGAAATGCTCCACTGGTTCCAAGCCAATATGATGTATTCTCTGGTGGTCCAGGAGTGGCGCAGTCCTTTAGACTCCTTACTCCTGGGAATAGCTCCTCGTCTCTGAAGGCAGGGCCGGCAGACTCTTTAGTCACGGAGGCGAGGGGCTTGTCCCCTGGAACCCAGTCTCTCCCGCCCTGTCTCCCGAGCAGGTCGTTGCAGGCTGTGCTCTAGAAAGAGCACATTAGTCACACAAAGAAGAAGAAATCAGAAAGAGAGAGAGGAACAGGTAGCTTATAGCTTACTCTGTCCTCAACCCTCCCCCTTTTGTCTTGCCAGCTGTGTGAGAAGAGTGGCTGTATTTGGAAGGTGCTGACAGACCTGGGAGAACCCTGGGGGACAGCAGCACCAACAGGACTACCGCCTGCATCCCAGTACAGAAGGGGGGACTGGTCGACGGGTCTATGCTCCATACCCATAGGGAGCTCAGGAGAAAAGCGGCAAAGTGCCTAATGTTGGTGGGGCTCCTGCAGTGAGGTGGTGAGTACTCGTTGGCTGTTTACAATTGGCTCCTGATTCCTGCAGGACAGTGTGGGAGGCCGATTCTGAGTCCTGGCTATTGTCGGTTTGGTAAGCAGGGAAGGGGTCCGGGAGGGTTCCTTCTAGAGGCCGTTCCCTCCCCCCCCCACCTTCCCATGACTGGTGCAGGGGGAAGAGGAAAGGACCGCAGTGGCTGGGAATGGAGCAGCCAGTGGGAACACAATGGCAGAGGGCTCCTTTATGCGTGCCATAACTTTAACCCCCCCCCCCAAGGCCAGCTTGCTCTCTTCAGTTCTTGGGAGCTAGACAGAGCCAGCTCTGGGGGGGGGGGGGCCCTGGATGGGAAACCCCCAAAGGGTTCAAGGGGGCCAAGGAAAT